>NC_057804.1:55415160-55426725 GCF_018294505.1 Triticum aestivum
GCCATGACATCTCCGGCGATCGCCGGCTGACAGACAGGGGGTGGGGAGGGGGAAGGGGCGGGTGGGTTGGGTCGGGTTGGTTCAATCGGACGGGACCCTTTTTCCGGCTTCGTGTTTCAAATGGACAGGTCTGGAGAAGAGACAGAGACGTGTGACTTGCTGAGTTACGACTGGGCCCAGCCCTCGTGGCGCAGGTTTCTTTTTTTTTCAGGAGAAAAAAAAATGCTGAGAACATCACAGAAAAAACGATGAACCAGGCAATTCACAGAAGACCGGTCGTTCGATGTCATCTTGAGAAAAGCCCCTCAATCAACTTGTTTTCGTGCGAACAAGCTGGGGGTAGAATATGCTGCTGTCAAGATGGATATGAGCAAGGCTTATGATCGGGTGGAATGGTCTTTTCTTCATGCAATAATGAACAGATTGGGCTTTGACAGAAAATGGGTTGATCTGGTTATGCAACGTGTCACTATAGTGAGATACCAAATTAAAATTAATTGCGCTCTTTCACACCAGTTTGTGCCATCGGGAGGGCTAGGACAAGGTGATCCAATATCGCCCTATTTGTTTGTCTTGCGCGCGGAAGGGTTGTCCTCCTTGATTAAGGAATCGCATAGGCGAGGTTCGTTCAGCGGGGTTCATATCTGCCCGGGGACGCCTTCACTTACGCACCTGTTTTTCGTGGATGACTCCGTTATGTTGATGAAAGCCACGGAGGATCAAGCTCGGGAACTGCAGCGCATCCTTGCTATATACGAACGATGCTCGGGTCAGCGTATCAACCACGAGAAATCAGCCATAATGTTTAGTAAGAACGACAGAATGCAGTCCAAGAATGTGGTGAAAGGCGTCATAAACATTCAGAATGAAGCATATAATGAGAAGTACCTGGGCCTGCCGGTTTATATAGGAAAGTCCAAGAGGAAGGCTTTTGCATATCTCAAGGACGCAATTTGGAGTAGAATGCAAGGATGGAATGAGAGATGCCTATCACGGTTGGGCAAATAAATTTTTGTGAAAGGTGTTGCGCAAGCAATACCAATTTTTGCCATGTCCTGCTTCTACCTTACCAGAACTTTCTGTGATCAGTTGAGCATGCTGATTGCACGTTATTGGTGGAGCTTACAGGAGATGGAGAACAAAATACATTGGATCGGCTGGCCTAAGTTGATCAAGTCGGAGGGTAGAGGAGGACTGGGGTTCCACGATATTCACTCCTTTAACATAGCCATGTTAGCTAGGCAAGCTTGGAGACTACTACAGAATCCGGAGAGTCTATGTGCCCAGTTATTAAAGGCTAGATATCATCCCGAGACAACTGTGTTGGAAGCACGGATGGAGGGGAACATGACATATGCATGGCGCATCATTCTGCATGGTGTCGGCCTGGTGAAGAGAGGAGTGCTATGGAGGATTAGAGATGGCGCAAATGTTGATATTTGGAAGGACCCATGGATACCACGAGTGTGGACACGTAGAGCTATCACACCAAGGGGAGCCAATATATGACCAAGGTCTCAGACCTAATTGATCCGGCTACTGGACAATGGGATGATGAGTTAGTAAAGGACACCTTCTGGGAGGAGGATGCAGAGTTAATCCTCAAGATGCCGCTACGGGAGGGTGCAGAGGATTTCCAGGCTTGGCATTTTGATACAAAGGGGGAGTTCTCTATGAAACAAGCCTACAAGCTACACCGTGCAATCATGGAAAATGAGGGAAGTGATGGCCCGGCCAATGCTCCCGGGGGAGCTAACCTGAACGATGAAGGGGATGTCAGATGGAAGAGGATTTGGAGTATGTCGTGCCTGGGGTCAATAAAGCACTTTTTGTGGAGATGTGCTCACAACACTTTTGCGACCAGAGATATTCTGCAAAGAAGGGGAGTGAGGATTGAGGATCACCGATGCCTTGTTTGCAGCTCCGGTCCAGAATCAGGGAAGCACTTATTTGTCCAATGCAGGGAAGTCAAGCAGGTGTGGCAGGAACTGGGGGCGGAGCATATCCGGGTGAAGTTGGCAACATGTGACAGCATAATTGAAACGTTGGATGAGCTGTGGAAGATTCTAGAAGAGTAGAGGATGCAAATAATCATCATGTGGTGGTTGTGGTGGGCACAGAGAAACAAGATCAGAGAAGGAGAGAAGCCGCTTGTGACTCGCGACTTTGTGCACATGGTTGCATGCACTGCGAAGGAATATCATGGGTGTTTTGGAAAAAAGCAGCCACCAAAAACAAGGGAGACTATGAGGTGGGCGCCACCACCAGCTGACACATTAAAGTTTAATGTGGATGTGGCTTTCGTCTCTGATCAAGCAATGGCAGCATGGGGTGTGGTAGCAAGGAACGGACACGGTGAAATTATTGCTGCTAGGGCAGGAGGGATCCCTCGGGTCTTTGATTTCTTTGGTGCGGAACTGCGAGCTGTGGAGATGGCTATGGGAGTGGCTACCGAATTGGGAGTGGTGAGGATGCAGATTGAGATGGATGTTCTTGGATTACGGGCTCCGCAAACCCTTGAAGGTTCGAACTCTGGGGTGCATGCAGATATCTCAACCTATCCAGCCTGCCTACTTGCGATCCTCCTAAGTATAGCACATCGAGCTCGAAGGGAAAAGGAGACACCGCATTTTATCCTGGTTCGGGCTGCTGGGGAACGCGGTAATTTCAAAAAAGATCCTACGATCACAAGATCTATCTATGTGATACATAGCAACGAGAGGGGGAGTGTATCTTCATACCCTTGAAGATCGCTAAGCGGAAGCGTTTATTAACGCGGTTGATGTAGTCGTACACCTTCACGATCCGCCCCGGTCAAGTACCGAACGTACGGCACCTCCGTGTTTAGCACACGTTCAGCTCGATGACATCCTCGCCTTCTTGATCTAGCAAGACGGGCGAAGTAGTAGATGAGTTCCGGCAGCACGATGGCGTGGTGACGGTGTTGGTGAAGAACAATCTCCGCAGGGCTTCGCCTAAGCACTACAGAAACTATGACGGAGGATAATCTAGAGGGGACGGGGTTGCCGGCACACGGCTTGGTGTTTCTTGATGTCTCGTTGGTGCTAGCCCTGCCCCTATTTAAAGTGAATGCAGTTATCTCTAATGCATAGCCCCGAAACGATATTGGTAAATCGGTAAGAGACATCATATATCGCACCATATCCAATAAAGTGCGGTTACGACGTTCGGACACACCATTACGCTGTGGTGTTCCAGGTGGCGTGAGCTGTGAAAATACTCCACATTGTTTTATATGAAGGCCAAACTTGTAACTCAAATATTCTCCTCCACAATCAGATCGTAGAAACTTTATTTTCTTGTTACGATGATTCTCCACTTCACTTTGAAATTCTTTGAACTTTTCAAATGTTTCAGACTTGTGTTTCATTAAGTAGATATACTCATATCTGCTCAAATCATCTTGTGAAGGTCAGAAAATAATGATACCCGCCACGAGCATCAACACTCATTGGACTGCATACATCGATATGTATTATTTCCAATAAGTCACTAGCTCGTTCCATTGTTCCGGAGAACGGAGTTTCAGTCATCTTGCCCATAAGGCACGGTTCGCAAACATCAAATGATTCATAATCAAATGATTCCAAAAGTCCATCTTTATGGAGTTTCATCATGCGCTTTACACCGATATGACCCAAACGGCAGTGCCACAAATATGTTGCACTATCATTATCAACTTTGCATCTTTTGGCATCAATATTATGAATATGTGTATTGCCACGATTGAGACCCAACAAACTATTTTCATTGGGTGTATTACCTTTGAAGGTTTTATTCATATAAATAGAACAACAATTATTCTCTGACTTTAAATGAATAACCGTATTGCAATAAACATGATCAAATCGTATTCATGCTCAATGCAAACGCCAAATAACATTTATTTAGGTTCAACACTAATCCCGAAAGTATAGGTAGTGTGCGATGATGATCATATAAATCTTGGAACCACTTCCAACATACATCGTCACTTCACTCTCGACTAGTCTCTGTTTATTCTGTAACTCCTGTTTCGAGTTACTAATCTTAGCAACCGAACAAGTATCAAATACTCAGGGGCTACTATAAACACTAGTAAGGTACACATCAATAACCTGTATATCAGATATACCCTTGTTCACTTTGCCATCCTTATTATCCACCAAATATTCAGGGCATTTCCGCTTCCAGTGACCAATTCCTTTGCAGTGGAAGCACTCAGTTTCAAGCTTTGGTCCAACTTTGGGTTTCTTCACGGGAGCGACAACTTGCTTGCCATTCTACTTGAAGTTCCCTTTCTTTCCCTTTGCCTTTTTCTTGAAACTAGTGGTCTTATCAATCATCAACACTTGATGCTCTTTTCTCGATTTCTACCTTCGTCGATTTCAGCATCACGAAGAGCTCGGGAATCATTTACGTCATCCCTTGCATACTATAGTTCATCACAAAGTTCCAATAACTTTGGTGATGGTGACTAGAGAACTCTGTCAATCACTATCTTATCTGGAAGACTGACTCACACTTGATTCAAGCGATTGTAGTACCCAGAAAATCTGAGCGCATGCTCACTGCTTGAGCTATTCTCCTCCATCTTTTAGCTATAGAACTTGTTGGAGACTTAATATCTCTCAACTCGAGTATTTGCTTGAAATATTAACTTCAACTCCTGGAACATCTCGTATGGTCCATGACATTCAAAACGTCTTTGAAGTCTCGATTCTAAGCCGTTTAAGCATGGTGCACTAAACTATCAAGTAGTCATTGATACGTCTCCAATGTATCTATAATTTATGAAGCATTCATGCTATTTTATTATCTGTTTTGAATGATTATGGGCTTTATTATACACTTATATATTACTTTTGGGACTAACCTATTAACCGGAGGCCCAACCCATATTGTTGTTTTCTTGCCTATTTCAGTGTTTCGAAGAAAAGGAATATCAAACGGAGTCCAAACGGAATGAAACCTTCGGGAGTGTGATTTTTGGAACGAACATGATCCAGGAGACTTGGAGTTCACATCAGAGAAGCTTCGAGGAAGCCAGGAGATAGGAGGGTGCGCCCACCCCCTAGGCACGCCCCCCTGTCTCGTGGGCCCCTCGAGCGTCCCTCGACCGACTTCTTTCACCTATATATCTCCATATACCCTGAAAACATCGAAAAAGAAGATAGATCGGGAGTTCCGCCGCCGCAAGCCTCTGTAGCCACCAAAAACCTCTCGGGAGCCCGTTCCGGCACCCTGCCGGAGGGGGGATCCCTCACCAGTGGCCGTCTTCATCATCCCGGTGCTATCCATGACAAGGAGGGAGTAGTTCACCCTCGGGGCTGAGGGTATGTACCAGTAGCTATGTGTTTGATCTCTCTCTCTCGTGTTCTCTCTATGGCAGGATCTTGATGTATCGCGAGCTTTGCTATTATAGTTGGATCTTATGATGTTTCTCCCCCTCTACTCTCTTGTAATGGATTGAGTTTTCCCTTTGAAGTTATCTTATCGGATTGAGTCTTTAATGATTTGAGAACACTTGATGTATGTCTTGCCGTGCGTATCTATGGTGACAATGGGATATCACGTGCCACTTGATGTATGTTTTGGTGATCAACTTCCGGGTTCCTCCCATGAACCTATGCATAGGGGTTGGCACACGTTTTCGTCTTGACTCTCCGGTAGAAACTTTAGGGCACTCTTTGAAGTACTTTGTGTTGGTTGAATAGATGAATCTGAGATTGTGTGATGCATATCTTATAATCATGCCCACCGATACTTGAGGTGACAATGGAGTATCTAGGTGACATTAGGGTTTTGGTTGATTTGTGTCTTAAGGTGTTATTCTAGTACGAACTCTTGAATAGATTGATCCGAAAGAATAACTTTGAGGTGGTTTCGTACCCTACCATGATCTCTTCATTTCTTCTCCGCTATTAGTGTCTTTGGAGTGACTCTTTGTTGCATGTTGAGGGATAGTTATATGATCCAAGTATGTTATTATTGTTGAGAGAACTTGCACTAGTGAAAGTATGAACCTTAGGCCTTGTTTCCTACCATTGCAATACCGTTTACGCTCACTTTTTATCGCTTGTTACCTTGCTGTTTTTATAATTTCAGATTACAAATACCTTTATCCACCATCCATATTGCACTTGTATCACCAACTCTTCGCCGAACTAGTGCACCTATACAATTTACCATTGTATTGGGTGTGTTGGGGGACACAAGAGACTCTTTGTTATTTGGTTGCAGGGTTGCTTGAGAGAGACCATCTTCATCCTACGCCTCCTATGGATTGATAAACCTTAGGTCATCCACTTGAGGGAAATTTGCTACTGTCATACAAACCTGTGCACTTGCAGGCCCAACAACGTCTACAAGAAGAAGGTTGTGTAGTAGACATCAAGCTCTTTTCTGGCGCAGTTGCCGGGGAGGCTAGGTAAGCGGCACTCACACCCCGTCAACTAAGCTCTTTTCTTGTTTTATCACTAGTTTAGTTTATAAAAGAAAATTACAAAAAATGGAATTGAGTTTGTCTCATACGCTTCATCTTTTTAATATCTTTCATGAGTATGATGAAAAGGAAAATTGTGCTCAAGTGCTAGAAGAAGAATGCATTAAAATGCTTGGTACTAAACCTTTGAATGATGAGCATGATTGCAATGTTGTTAGTATGAATTCCTTGAATATCCATGATGCTAATTATATGCAAAACCACAAGCTTGGGGATGCTATGTTTGATGAAAATGATATGTTTAGTCCCCCAAGTTTTGATGAGAATATTTATTATGATGAAAGCATGCCTCCTATTTATGATGATTATATTGATGAAAGTGGGTTTGGAAGAGTGTCAACTTTAGGAAGTAGTGATCCCACTATTTTGGAGAATGATGAATCTTATTCTGATGAACATGAAAGTGGATTCGGAAGAGTGTCAACTTTATTTAGTGATGATTCCACTATTTCGGAAGAGGTTCCAATTGATTATGAGAACAAAGTTGCTATCTATGATGATTATTGTGATGACTTGTATGCTATTAGGAATAATGATAACCATGAAACTTGTCATCATGATTTTAGTTTTCAATTGGATTATGCTTCACATGATAGTTATTTTGTTGAGTTTGCTCCCACTACCATTCATGAGAATAAATTTGCTTATGTGGAGAGTAATAAATTTTCTATGCAAGTAGATCATGAAAAGAATGCTTTAGGTGCTGGTTATATTGTTGAATTCATTCATGATGCTACTGAAAATTATTATGAGGGAGGAACATATGCTTGTAGGAATTGCAATAATATTAAGTTTCCTCTCTATGTGTTGAAAATCTTGAAGCTATGCTTGTTTTACCTTCCTATGCTAGTTGATTATTGTTCCCATAAGTTGTTTGCTCACAAAATCCCTATACATGGGAAGTGGGTTAGACTTAAATGTGCTAGTCATATTCTTCATGATGCTCTCTTTATGTTTCACTTCTTATCCTTTATGTGAGCATCATTTCATCATGCCTAGCTAGGGGAGTTAAACGATAGTGCTTGTTGGGAGGCAACCCAACTTTATTTTTGTTTCTTACTTTTTGTTCCTGTTTAGTAATAAATAATTCATCTAGCCTCTGGTTAGATGTGGTTTCTGAAGGAAATATTCCCTAGGGGCAATAATAAAGTTATTATTTATTTCCTTATATCATGATAAATGTTTATTATTCATGCTAGAATTGTATTAACCGGAAACATGATACATGTGTGAATACATAGACAAACTGAGTGTCACTAGTATTCCTCTACTTGACTAGCTCGTTTATCAAAGATGGTTATGTTTCCTAGCCATGGACAAAAGAGTTGTCATTTGATTAACGGATCACATCATTGAGAGAATGATGTGATTGACTTGACCCATTCCGTTAGCTTAGCACTTGATCGTTTAGTATGTTGCTTTTGCTTTCTTCATGACTTATACATGTTCCTACAACTATGAGATTATGCAATTACCGTTTACCAGAGGAACACTTTGTGTGCTACCAAATGTCACAACGTAACTGGGTGATTATAAAGGAGCTCCACAGGTGTCTCCGAAGGTACATGTTGGGTTGGCGTATTTCGAGATTAGGCTTTGTCACTCCAATTTTTGGAGAGGTATCTTTGGGCCCTCTCGATAATACACATCACTATAAGCCTTGCAAGCAATGTGACTAATGAGTTAGTTGCGAGATGATGTACTATGGAACGAGTAAAGAGACTTGCCGGTAACGAGATTGAACTAGGTATTGGATACCGATGATCAAATCTCGGGCAAGTAACATACCGATGACAAAGGGAACAACGTATGTTATTATGCGGTTTGACCGATAAAGATCTTCGTACAATATGTAGGAGCCAATATGAGCATCCAGGTTCCGCTATTGGTTATTGACCGGAAACAGTTCTCGGTCATGTCTACATTGTTCTCGAACCCGTAGGGTCCGCACACTTAAGGTTTCGATGACAGTTATATTATGAGTTTATGAGTTTTGATGTACCGAAGATTGTTCGGAGTTCCGGATGTGATCACGGACATGACGATGAGTCTCGAAATGGTCGAGACATGAAGATTGGTATATTGGACGACTATATTCAGACACTGGAATGAGTTTCGGAGGTTATCGGATATATACCGGAGAACCGGGGGGTTACCGGAACCCCCCGGGGGTTAATGGGCCACTTGGGCCCAAAGTGGAGAAGAGGAGGGGCGGCCAGGGCAGGCCGCGCGCCCCCCTTTTCCTTCCTCCCCTCTCTCCCTTCCTTCCCCCTCTCCTACTTGGACAAGGAAAGGAGGGAGTGCTACTCCCAGTGGGAGTAGGACTCCCCTTGGCGCGCCCCCTCCTGGCCGGCCGCCCCCTCCCCCTTGCTCCTTTATATACGGGGGCAGGGGGGCACCTCTAGATACAACAATTGATCATTGATCTCTTAGCCGTGTGCGGTGCCCCCCTCCACCATAGTCCTCCTCGATAATATTGTAGCTGTGCTTAGGCGAAGCCCTGCGACGGTAGAACATCAAGATCGTCACCACGCCGTCGTGCTGACGGAACTCTCCCTCGACACTCGGCTGGATCGGAGTTCGAGGGCCGTCATCGGGCTGAACGTGTGCTAGAACTTGGAGGTGCCGTAGTTTCGGTGCTTGATCGGTTGGGCCGTGAAGACGTACGACTACATCAACCGCGTTGTGCTAACGCTTCCGCTTTCGGTCTACGAGGGTACGTGGACACACTCTTCCCTCTCGTTGCTATGCATCACCATGATCTTGCGTGTGCATAGGAAAATTTTGGAAATTACTACGTTCCCCAACAGTTTCATGTTTTAATTAGTGTTTGTGCCAAGTAGAACCTTTGGGAAGACTTGGGTGAAGTCTTTATGATCTTGCTGTAAAAAACAGAAACTTTAGCGCTCACTAGAATAGCTGCCATTTTTACTGGAGAGTGCTTTTAGGTTGATTATTTTTGCAGATGATTAATAGAAAAATTCCTCAGGTCCACCAATTTATTTTAGAATTTTTGGGGTTCCAGCAGTATATGTTTGATACAAATTACTACATACTGTTCTGTTTTTGACAGATTCTGTTTTCTATGTGTTGATTGCTTATTTTGATGAATCTATGAGTAGTATTGGAGGGTATGAACCATAGAGAAGTTGGAATACAGTAGGTTCAACACCAATATGAATTTAGAATGAGTTCACAACAATACCTAAGTGGTGGTTTTATTCTCTTATACTAACAGAGCTTACGAGTTTTTTGTTAAGTTTTGTGTGGTTGAAGTTTTCAAGTTTTGGGTAAAGATTCGATGGAATATGGAATAAGGAGTGGCAAGAGCCTAAGCTTGGGGATGCCCAAGGCACCCTAAGGTAATATTTAAGGACAACCAAGAGCCTAAGCTTGGGGATGCCCTGGAAGGCATCCCCTCTTTCGTCTTCGTTCATAAGTAACTTTACTTGGAGCTATATTTTTATTCGCCACATGATATGTGTTTTGCTTGGAGCGTCATTTTATTTTGTTAAGTGTTTGCTTTCTGTTATTTAAAATAATATTTTGCATCTATATTTTCAATAAAAAGGTCAAGGATAGCCTTTATCATGCTTATTTTGCTAGTATACATGTTGCTGTTTGAAAACACAAAGTTTACCGCTGTTGCAAAAATTCCCTAGAAAAGTCAGAGAATGATACAATGTTGAAACTTTTTGCATATTGATATCTGATAAATCTTCTACAGCGTAGTATTTTTCTCATAATTTTTGGAGTTAGGGAAGTATGATGAATCTTGCATTCTTTACAGACTATACTGTTTTAGCAGATTGATGTTATGTTTGCATTGTTTGCATATGTTTACTGTATTAATGATTCTATTTGAGGATAGGAGTATTAAATATGCAGAGACATTTAGTATTCAATGTTGAATAATAACTTTAGTGATTTGTTACAGTAGAGAATGATAAGGTTTTTGCATTGTTTTATACTAACTTATCTCACGAGTTCTTGTTGAGTTTGGTGTGGATGAAGTTTTTGAGATTTAGGAAACTGTGACATGAAAGGAATTAAGGAGACACAAAATGATGTAGGGCAGAACCCTAGGGGCCGATATTTCACGTTTGGAGAGGATCCCTATGAGGAACACGAAGAACGCGTGGAAGAACACGAGGGAAATCACAGGGGAAAGCAAGAGAAACACTCAACCAACACGAATATGATCACACATGTGCTAGATCCAAGGAACACAAAGAGATTCATGGTCCAAATCCAACAAAGGACAATACAAGCGGCGGTAGCTCATCTTCGAGAGGAGGTCTTGAATCCACAAGGGATCTTCCCGTAAAGGGGTCTTGAATCCATGGTGGATCTTCTCCGAAGAGGTCGCGGTCTCTCACGAGGAGGAGATCCGTATGGATGAGCAAAGCTCTATCTCAAATGAGATAATCCTTTGCTAACCCTAACTAGGAGGAGGTGGAGGAGTATATATAGTCTAGAGCCACAAAGGGGTAAGTGAGGGCGAAGGGGTACATGGGCTCGGCCCAATACACTGTGCACAGATAGGGCGGTAGTACCGGACCCTCGGGCGGTAGTACCGCTTGTAGAGCTTCAGCGGTAGTACTGCTTTGAGGGGCGGTAGTACCGCTCGGGCGTCGTTCGATCACAAGAGTTTGTCGGGTTCGGCGGAAGAAGGGCGGATGTCGGGCGGTAGTGCCGCTTGGCTGGGATCAGCGGCAGTACCGCTTGGTGTGGGCGGAAGTACCGCCCATTCCAGGATGGACAACTTCTCTTCTTGCTCTCGACGTCCATCTTGTACCGTAGCTTCTTCTAGGCTGGTTCCTTGGTACTTGGCGTTCTCGCTAGCTCGTCCATTGGATGTGGTGGCTCCGTATCTTTCCTCTAAATACCTGATCATGCATAGCACAAACGTTGGAGGTAGTAGCCATGTCTCACATGTAGAAAGTGAAGGTTCGGAGAGGAGCGACTTCACCTTGTGTCCAATGGTGTATATTCGAGGTCTCGTCATATGTCCTCTTGGGGCTTGGAGAGTAGTCGGAGTGTACATGGGGATGAACGTG
>NC_057804.1:55427045-55433775 GCF_018294505.1 Triticum aestivum
CTCGGATCATGATCCTCATCACCATGCAAACGGTTGTCGTGGACGGACTTGTAGTTGGACGAAGTTGAAGACATGGCGCAATCCAAGTAGTCCAAGGTGTCTCCGGAGTGATAGACATGCAAAAAGAACAAACACAAGCGACACTGGGAAATACAATGGTTAGCGCACACAAAGTGTCCATCATGTAAGAATGAGTCCGTGCGGCAAGATAGGGCGTGGCAAGGCACAAGATGATCTAGAATGATAGGCAAAGCATTCATGTGGTAATTAGCATGGTGCACAAAGCTGCAAATTCTACCATTGTGCAAAATGATGTCATAGAGAGACAGTTTATCAAGAGCATGGACATGGCGATTGGTGCTCAATGTGATTATGTTGTCATGCAATTGATGATGGGCAATATGATCATGATGTATGAATATGCCATCAAGGTAGATCACAACAAATTTGCTAAGGAAATGCACAAGCTCATATATCATGGATGACATGGAAATAGATGCAACAAGATAAGCATAACGTGAGTCAATCCATGCATAGAGTGCAAACTTGTGGTGAGTATGATATGTCCATCGAGCATGACATGTATGAGCACAATCAACAAATATGGAAGTGTTGGTGTACCAAAGCTCGATGTCGAGGCATGAGTGGAGTTCTGAAGGTGCATCCAATAAGTGCGAGCGCTCCTCAATGTGAAGGTCCATAGAGCCAATCTCCAATGTCGCTCCTCCGTTCGCGAGATGTATCATGTAGACAACAAGAAGGAAACAACAATGAAAGAGTGACCCATCCAATATGCGTACTTGAGGATGGCTCAAAGGGAAAGAGTTCACCTTTATGATAATGTCAAAAATGTTGGTGTCACACATCGTGTATGCCTTCACATGACCAAGTTGTCTCGTCATGGTACCACCTCGTGAATCCTTCAAAACGAAAGAACATGACAAACACTCGGAAAAACAAATGAGGTTAGCGGAAGTGCAAAACATATCATTCGTGTGGTAAGATACCCAACAAGTGTATGCATCATGCTCATCATAATAAATTTCAAGGGAGCATTTCATAGTATGGAGGCATATGATGTGAGAACAACCAAATACAATAGGCTCAATCAAACAAGCATGCATCACAAGTAAAGTGTCAAAGTCTCCAAGATCAATAAGCATAGAAAGTTGGCACTCAATACAAGGTGATATGAGAGATGCAACTAATGGAGACAAGAGGCAATGATCATGACAAATCAAGTGAGAGGCATCAACATATATGTCATCAACCCAAGAAAGCAAGTAATAGTGGAACATGGGTGATGCAACCAAGCAAGTAATCATAGTGATCAAGTCAAGCAAGCTAGTAGTGCGAAGATGCAACGTACTAGAAGGAACCAAAGCAAGCATGTCATGTGTGCAAATAGTGGGCATGAATAATTCACATATCATAGCACAAGCATGAAAGCAAGATATGAGGAATATAGCATGAATGTATTGGTGAGAATCCATATGTAAATAGCAATGGGTCATCATGACTCTCCTAACACAAAAAATATCAATAGTATGGAGCACATGGTAAACATGACAATAGAAACAAGTATCTCCACCAAGCATGCAAATACACATAGGAGTAGCATAATGATGAATCATGGGTAGATGCAAGCAAGGGTCACAATTGCATGGCAAAGGCATAGAAGCAAGTATAACATGCAAAGTGAACACGGGAAAATGAGCATAAGGTGACAAGTGGTAAATAGCCCATAGTCGTGTGAGAGCCAAGTAGAATAGAAGCGCGTAGTCGTTGTGCGAATAGAACGGTGGTAAGGAAAATCCACGGGATCCCAAAGCATCGTTGCTCTCAAGAGCTCGTTTCGTCAACTCTTGGGATTGAGAGGTTGACGAGTATACGCGAGTACCTACACAAAACAAAGACAAAGAAAAAATTGTGTGTGCATGGTATATGTACACATCATCCATCATGATGCGCACGTGCATGTCTCGGATAGCACAAAAAAATCCAATGCTCAAATAAATGAGATGCGTGATATAGAAACATGTCATCCATCATGAGAGGTTTGTTATTATGTATGTCATAATGGAGACTCAAAGGATGTAATGCATCATGAGAAATATCTAGAGCATTGTTTGTCGGTGTTCTGGGAACGGGTGCCCCGGACTTGCCTGCCTGCAGCCTGCGGCGTGGCTCAAGGGGCAGCCCAGCATGGCCCATCTTCATCAGCACGAGTTCAAGACCCTCGCGAGGGGCCAAGCCTCGCGGGGCGGACGATAGGAGGCTTCCTCAGGCACGGCATCGTGAGGCTGGCTCGCGAGGAGGCGGAGAGATCAAGGCAGGGTACCTCGCGAGGTGCCCATGACGCAAGCCATGACGACCAAGGGCGCCAGGCGGGCGCTAGCCCGCGCAGTGTCCTTCTTTCCTCTTTGGTGCAAAGGGAGCAAGCGCAGGCGAGAGCATCAAGGAAAGGCATCCATTTTGGTGCAACAAGACCAAGACCAGCAGAGCGGCAGGATGGAGGTCATCGTGGAGCCAAATCCGGCGTCACCACCAGTGCCTTTGGCAGGCAAGGACCAACTTTAGTCAGGATAAGTGTACTAGATGTTCCCCTTCAAAATGGCCAGTTGTTGGCACCCTTCCCGCTCAATATTTGGGAAGAGGCCCAGGGCCTTTGCCTATAAATAGGACTAGCCACCCACAAGGTAGGGGGGGGGGGGAATCAATCGGATCCTCACCTAGAAACCAGTAGAGAGAGGGACTGAACTCCCCTAGCAATTCATCGCACCAGCCAAGAACAGACCCTCGTGAGGCTGTTCTTCCTTGTACTGTTCAACATCAGCCCAAGAGGCAATCCACCACACCACACACTGGAGTAGGGTATTACACCACAATGGTGGTCTGAACCAGTATAAACTCTGTGTCTCTTGTATTGTTCCTTTGATTGCTTAGTTCATGCGAGGCGGTGAGGTGCAGGTAGGCAGAGGGCTAAATCTCCGCGCGCACCCCAGTGTTCGAATCTAGAGGGTCTGCCGGAACCCGAAATCCGACATTTGGCACGCCAAGTAGGGGTGCGCCGGAATTTGTCTTCCACCGCCCTGTTCTTCACCGACCATCGCGTCCATGTCAGACGCTCGTCGGGCCCACGCTGAGCGCCGAGCCGCTCTCGCTTCCCGCGTCGCCCAGACGGCCCCCGTCGGCGACCACCCCCGTTGTTCCCCGCCGCCCGCCATCAACGCCGCCACCGGCCTAGCGGGGAACGAGCAGCAGGCATCGTCCCAGCATCCATCCATGAGGCGAGACGGCCGCACTGCCACTCCCTTGCTCGCCCCGGCCGGTTCTTCGTCCCGCATGCCCCGCGCGGCCATGGAGGCTCGGGCTGCGCTCATCGCGGCAAATGAGCTCATGCGCTACCGTCTGGTCGACAACGTCTACAAAGAATGGCTCGACCACGTCGCCGAGCTCGTCCGCGCCGCAGGGGGCTCCCCCGCGCCGTCCTTCTCGCTGCACCGCGCTCCGCCCTGCGCGGGCAATGAAGCTTCGGGGGTGCCTCAGCCGCCTCCCCCTCAAGAAGGCGCCCTGGCCCAAGGCGCGTGGCCCCTGGACGGAACCCACCCTGTCCGGCACCATCGCAGCAAGAGCGGAGCTGCCAAGAGGTTCCTCGCCCCCAAGAAGCTGCCCAAGTGCTCCCTGCTCTGGCCCGTCGCGAACACGCTCCCGCTCGGCACGCTAAGACCCTGCGCTGCTTGCAGATGCAGCGCATGGGGGCCCGCAAGACCAAGCTCCTCGTCACCAGAGGCCTCCCGTGGCCACAACAGGCTATCGCGCCTTCACCACCGAGCTGCGCAGCGTCGCGTGGCCCTGCAAGTTCAAGACGGACCTGCCCCCTAGCTACGACGGCACGGCCAACCCCCCGGAGTTCCTATGGCACTCAAGGACGGGGCCCGCACCTAGCTCCTGAACCTAGCCCCAGGCACGATCTTCTCCTGGGACGAGATGCGCACCCGTTTCATCGCCAACTTCCAAGGTACTCGCGACCGGCCACCTGTCGTGAGCGACATGCACCGCATCAAGCAGCAACCAGGGGAGACCCTGCAGAAGTACATCTAGCGCTTCAACAACGCACGACTCAAGATTCCCAGGGTGACCGAGGAGGACATCATCTCGGCCTTCTCCGACGGCATGCGTGACGTCAAGATGAAGGAGGAGCTGGCGATGCATGAAGATCTGTGCACTTCCTTGGAGCTGTTCAACCTGGCAACCAAGTGCGCCAGGGCTGAGGAAGGGCGCCTCTCCCTTCTCGAGCTGCCAGCCGCAGACCCAGAAGAGAAGAAATCCAAGGCCAAGGACGTGAAGCGCAAGGGGGCTGCCGTGCTCGCGGCAGAACCAGACACCAAGCGGGGCAGAGATCAACCCGAGTCTTTCAAGGGCAGCCGGTACTGTGTGTACCATGACCTCCACACCCACACCACCAACGAATGCCAAGAGCTCCGAGCCGTGCGAGAAGGAAGGGTCGGACGGCACCCCGACCACAATGACCGTGGCTACGGCCGAGGAGGAGGAAGGAACGCAGGACGCTGGGAAGACCGCGACCCTCGCCAAGGGTGGCGCGACCGACCTCGTGAGGATCGCTGGCAGGATCAGCCTCGCGAGGGAGACTGGAGGGATCAGCCTCGCGAGGATTGCCCGCAAGGAAACGCAGGCCTCCCTCCACTGCCTCCGCAGCCAAGGAGAAACGAGGACCATCATCAGGACGAGGGGGCTGGGGGCTTCCAGGAGCCACGCGCGATCGCCTGCATCCTGGGCGGAGCTTAGGCCCCAGCCTCTCAGCGCATCTTCAAGCAGTTCGCCCGCGAAGTGAATGCAGTCCTCCCCAAGCTTGAAGCCACGCGCCCCCTCAGGTGGTCGGCGTGCGCCATCACGTTCAGTTCAGTGGATCATCTCAAGTGCGCGGCCACAGCCGGAGTCCTCCCAATGCTTTGCTCCCCAGTTATCAGTAACGTGCAAGTCACCAGGACCCTCATCGACGGCGGGGCAGGGCTCAACGTCCTGTCCATAGAGACATTCAACAATCTCCAAGTGCCTTACGATCAGCTTCAGCCAACCAAGCCTTTCTCTGGAGTCACCGACGGCTCCACAGTTCCAATCGGGCAGTTCCGCCTCCCTGTCACCTTCAGGGCCCGCAACAACTACCACACCGAGCTCATTGACTTCGACGTCGCTCACATCCGCCTGCCATACAATGCCATCCTCGGCTATCCAGCTCTCGCCAAGTTCATGGCCGTGACTCATCACGGCTACAACGTCCTCAAGATGCCAGGATGCGGTGGAGTCATCACGGTGCCCTGTGAAGAAAGAGATGCAGTGTGCTCCCTGGAACGAGCTTTTCAGGCCGCATCACTTGAAGACCCAGATCACGGGAGCAGGAGGCTCCCCGAAGCCGCTCCCAAGAAGAAGAAGACATCGTCAGGCCCGACCCCTTAGGAGGCAGGCCCCTCAGGGTCTGCGCCTGCTCAGGGGGCACCTCCTTCTGTCGCATAGGGAGGAGCGCCTGGCGCCCTCCTCGAGCAGGGCTCGGGGGCTCCCCCCTGGAGGGCCACCGACCTTGCTAAGGTCACGAGCGAGGCGCTTGGGCACCACTTGGAGGCGTGTTTCAGAGCATGTTTCCCTCAGGAAGGAGCAAAGCAAGGAGGGCCAAACCCTCAGGAGTTCGTCAGTCAGGTCACATAGGAGTTGCTGGAGTCAAGAGTCATGAGTGATAGCCGCCGCTTACCCGCCGCAGCTCCCCATCCAGGCGAGGATGGTGGGATGCGCGTCTGCATCGACATCCCAGGGCTCAACCGAGCCGCCTCTCAGGAGCGCTTATGGCCCTCACGTGTGGGGCGCTGCGAAGGCCCACCCCACAGCTATGTTCGCATGCCCTACGGCTTGCCGAACGCGGCTGTGGTGCGCCAGCGCCTCATGAGGAGCTTCCTGGAGGCTCAGGAGGCCAGGCGTTCCACAGTCCTGGCGGAGATGGAGATGGTTCGCGAGGAGCCACCGGCGCCTTCGGAGCCTCCCGAGGCTCCTGGGCCTGGGGGCTCGTGAAGATCGGCTCCTGCAGCCCGCTTCGTCTGCTACTTCAACTCCCCTTCGTCGTCAATGCTATCAGGTGACATCTTTCAAGTTTCATTTCTAGCTGGGAGCGCCTCCAGGGCTGCATCATTCCCAGGCCGCGTGGGTCCGTCCCTGAGGCATGTATCCCTTTTGTTCATGTTTTTAGCTTACCTTGTTGGGGGCGCCCCTCGGGCTGCATCATCCCCAAGTCGCTTGGGTCAAACTCAGCGGCATGCATCCCTCTTGTGTTTATTTTCTGGCTATGCATTCGACCCATCATGCTTGTTATTTGGTGCCTGTCTGTGGCACCCCTTTTCTTTCGTGTCGACCGCTTGCACGTTAAAGGGTGGGTACCTGAGCATCACGACTCAGGGCTCCTACCGGCTCTCCAACCCTCACCCTCTGGCTTTGTCCACGGCATCACGCCCTGGCAAACCAGCGACGGCTGAGACCCACTCGAGGGCCGGGACCCGAGGACGTAGAGCGTCGACATCGAACCGAGCTTGCGCGTTAAAGGGGGGTACCTGAGCATCGCGACTCAGGGCTCCTACCAGCTCTCCAGCCCTCACCCTCTGGCTTTGTCCACGACATCGCGCCCTGGCAAACCAGCGACGACTGAGACCCGCTCGAGGGCCGGGAC
>NC_057804.1:55434170-55459646 GCF_018294505.1 Triticum aestivum
AGGGTCAGGACCCGAGGACGTAGAGCGTCGACATCTAACCAAGCTTGCGCGTTAAAGGGGGGGGGGGTACCTGAGCATCGCGACTCAGGGCTCCTACCGGCTCTCCAGCTCTCACTCTCTGGTTCTGTCCACGGCATCGCGCCCTGGCAAACCAGCGACGGCTGAGACTCGCTCGAGGGTCGGGACCCGAGGACGTAGAGCATCGGCATCTGGCCAAATTTGCAGGAACACATCACAAGTTAAGGCCCAGTGCCAGGCGCAACCCGCCTTGAGGTAGGGCCCCATGAGTCCCACGCTGGCTCACGGGTGCCCAGATACACCTCCTCATGCCCTACCGTGCCGGCCACGTGTCAGGGCGGGGCTGTACACGCCCCGGGGGATCCTCCTGGAGGGGAGCCCCCTCCCACGCACCAGTGGAAGCACCATGCTCCGCGCTGGCTGACGACACTGCCGAGGAGCGGCTATGCCCGTACACATACGGAAGCGCTATGCTCCGCGCTGGTGATAAACAATTAAGGGTGGCCCCTGGCCGCATCAACCTCAGGGAGCCCCGAGCTCAGTGTCTGGCCTCATCGCAACGCCTCCCCTCGGGAGCGCCGTGCGAGGGGGCTGCGCCTGGGTCATGCCTAGGCGTACGCCACCCAGCCAGGCCCTTCGGGCCTGGTTCATTGCGCGTCTCTCCCTGAGCGGAGCCAAGGTATGAAGGCCGTTTGAGCGTCAAGGGGGACTCCTGAGCATCGCTACTCAGGAGCCTAATTGGTCATGTAGCCCCTCACTCCTTAGTTCCGAAAGGCTAACGGCGGTTGAGGTATGCGCGGGGCCGGGCTCTGCAGACGTAGAATGGTAGATTCACCCACACATCTCACCTCCCTACTTGCTGTTCTTGCACCAAGGGGGACTCCTGAGCATCGCGACTCAGGAGCCTAACTTGTCACGTAGCCCCTCACTCCTTGGTCCCGTCCTAGTTTCCGGTCGGGGCTAACGACGGCTAAGGTATGCGCGGGGCCGGGCTCTGCCGGCGTAGAACATAGGCAAGTAGGAAGAGCGCAAATTTCAAGGAATTCAAAAGCAAATATTACAGTCCATAACTGTTATCACGACATCAAACACAAGTTTAAACGCCTCCCCGAGGCATCATGCATGTTGCAGGAACTGAAAGCAGAACAGGAGCCACAACGGAGTCATTCGTTGGCGGCGGAGCTGCGCGGAGCAGGTTCGCCTCGTGAGGCCGCAGGACCGGCATCGCCTCGCTTCGGCTTGGTGCTGAAGGCCCGGAACTTCGACAGCAGAGCCTCCGCACGACCCTTCACGGCCTCAGCAGCGGTAGCGGCAAGCTCGCCGCTTGCTGGCTCCAGCAGGCTGTTGAGGTCGACCTTGGGATCGTGGAGGTAGACGTGGGTAAGGACCCGCATCAGCGCTGCAGAAGACAGGATGCGCGCCTCGGCCTTAGCCGTAGGGCCAAGGCCAAGGGTGACATCTTCAAGAGCACGGACCATGAAGGGGAGCAGCTTGGCGGGACCATCCTCGGTGCCGGCCAGCGGGCTTTCCAGGCCGCTGTCGTAGAGCGACTTCAGCAAGCCGCGAACCTTCACCTTCGTCTCCATGAAGGCCTCGCGGTCCTCGGCAAGGACCCGCGCCTTGCCTTCCAGCTCGACCTTCCACGCCTCCAAATCCTGCTCCAGTGCGCCCAGGCGGTCACGGCGTTTGTTGAGCTTGGCGTCTCGGTCCTTGATGGACGCCTCGCGAGCCTTCAGGCCTTCTTCCTTCTCTTGGCGGATGCGGACCTCCTCGTGAGCTGGTCCCACAGGCCCTGCGGTTCGCTCTCCAGCGCCTTGCAACGGCCTTGGGCATCGGCCGCCTCCCCCAAGGCAGCGTCGCGTGCGGCCTTCACCTCAAGGACGGCCTGCTTCTCCTCGTCGCAGCCGTCGAGGCCTGAACCAGCGCAGCTCGAATCGAAGCGTCAGAGTGAATCCAGCCGGAAGCTAGCTCCAAGCGCCCGGCCACCAAGCGAGGGTCGGCGCCCAGAAGATCTTGCCGCAGCCGGTCCAGTTCGGCAGCAGCGTGATCCAAGACGGTGGAAGGGGTCGGAGAGACGGCAGTTGGTGGAGTAGGAGGAGAGGACGGCAGTGTAACCACAGGACCCTGAGGCAGGACCTGCTGTGCCCCAACAGCTGCGGCGACGACATCAGGCAGGGATACCTCAGGAGTCGCTTGGGCCATGGGGGCTGAGCTCGCCCCAGTCAGCTCCACCAGGCCTCGCGAGGACGACCGGGCAGGAGAGGCCCGTGCCTTGCAGCCACCTCCCTTCGTGGGCAGAGGTGCTGCCCCAGACGGAGCCTCAGGAGCCCCCTTCGGTTTCTTCGTCGTAGGCGCCAGCCTAGCCAAGAGATACAGACATCAAGCCTCAACGACAAAGCAAGGAACAAGACAAGAATCGAGCACTTACTCGTCGCCGCTCATGAGCTCGAGCAACCTTCGGCCGTACTTGAAGCCCGAGAGCCAACTGCTCGGGTCGGCCTCGCGAGGTTCGGAAGCAGGAGGCACGTCTGCAGATCGCCTCGGAGCCGGGACAGACCCGAGGGGGATCAGCCCAGACCTGGCCTTCTTCGAGATCGGGGGCAAACTCCCGCCACCCTGCTCATCATCATCCTCGTCGTCGCTCGGCGAAAGGCGAAGAGCGCGGGACCTGCGCCGGGGAGAGGCGCTCTCGACTCCCTGTCGGTAGCCTCGGAGTCAGGCCCCATTCCCGCTCCTCTTCTTCCTCCTCTTCGCTGGAGTCGCCGGAGGACACGTTCACCGTCTCCTGGGCCGCCGGGTCCTCGGGAGCCACCGCGGGCACGGGCCCGTCTCCATTGAAGACGGGCATGGAGTCAACCACCTTCTCCCAATCATCTCGGAGAAACAGGGGTACAGGGGCGCCCTCCAGCCTCGCAACGTCCCCTCCGACCAAAGATTGGAGGACCGCGGCCAGATCTTCATCGGCCAAAACTTCGGGGCTCAGGCGGGGCCTCCACAGCGGGAGCTAATACTTGCGAAGTGGGGCCACCTGATGCTCCAGGAACTCCCTCAGGAGCGACGCGCCAGTCAACTTCGCTGTCATCATGTTCCCTGGCCTCAGATCTGCGTCCATCTTCTCCAACACCGGCTTCACGCGGGGGTCCACGAGTTCCGCGCGAAACCAATCATCAGAGCTCGTGGGCTGCTCCGCGGGCAGAATCAGCCGAGGGTCGATGCGCCCAGCATCCACCATGACCCACTTGCTCCTGAAGCCCTCAATCCTCTTCCGAGGCTTCGAGATGGTGTTGGAGCCGCCATACGCAACGAAGCTCGCGCACGCGGAGAGAGGCGCGGGAGAGCCGGAGGGAGAAGTAGTGGCGCAGCAAGGCCACCGAAGGCTGCACCCCGACATGAGCCTCACAATAGTATGCGAAGATTACCAGAAGGAGGACAGAGTTGGGGTGGAGGTGCAGAGCTTGCAGGTTGTAATGGCGAAGGACAGAGAAGAAGAACTCAGAGAAAGGAGGTACCAGACCGGAAGCAATGGCGCTTACGAAGAGCGGGTAGAAGGTGCTCCCTTGGGCCTCAGGAGGGGCGGAGCCGGCCTTGAACACCTGCGCCCCGTCGATGCCTTGCGCCGCCACCATCCGGCGCATCCGGGCAAGGCTCGCCTCCGACACGTTCGGCGAGTCCAAGGCAGGTGAATACCAAGCTTCGGCCGGGGTCTGGCGAGGCGCCATGACTTGCTAACGTGCGCGGTCGGAGTAGATCTGAAGATTTCGGAGGCAGAGAGGAAGGGCGCAAGAAAGGGGATCTGGGCAATGACCGGAGGAAGCAAGGGAATCAAAGCCTAGGCAGACGCCGCTCTTTTGATGCACACGGTTGCTGAGGCACCCGCGTCCAACCAACCGCCACACGACGCCCGAGGCCGCAGGCTGTTAGGGCCCGCAGCGCTTCGCACTTGCCCCTTCGCCTCTCTGCTCAGCCAAGTCCGAACGCACCTTGGGCCCGGGGGCTACTGTCGGCGTTCTGGGAATGGGGGTCCCCAGACTTGCCTGGCTGCGGCCTGCGGCGTGGCTCAAGGGGCGGCCCAGCATGGCCCATCTTCATCAGCACGAGTTCAAGACCCTCGCGAGGGGCCAAGCCCCGCGGGGCGGACGACAGGAGGCTTCCACAGGCACGGCCTCGTCAGGCTGGCTCGTGAGGAGGCAGAGAGATCAAGGCGGGGTACCTCGCGAGGTGCCCATGACGCAAGCCATGACGACCAAGGGCGCCAGGCGGGCGCCAACCCGCGCAGTGTCCTTCTTTCCTCTTTGGTGCAAAGGGAGCAAGCACAGGCGAGAGCATCAAGCAAAGGCATCCATTTCGGTGCAACAAGACCAAGACCAGCAGAGCGGCAGGATGGAGGTCATCGTGGAGCCAAAGTCGGCGTCATCACCAGAGCCTTTGGCAGGCAAGGACCAACTTTAGTCAGGATAAGTGTACTAGATGTTCCCCTTCAAAATGGCCAGTTGTTGGCGCCCTTCCCGCTCAATATTTGGGAAGAGGCCCAGGGCCTTTGCCTATAAATAGGACTATCCACCCACAAGGTAGGGGGGGAAGAAGTCAATCAGATCCTCACCTAGAAACCAGTAGAAAGAGCGACTGAACTCCCCTAGCAGTTCATCGCACCAGCCAAGAACAGACCCCCGCGAGGCTGTTCTTCCTTGTACTGTTCAACATCAGCCCAAGAGGCAATCCACCACACCACACACTGGAGTAGGGTATTACACCACAATGGTGGCCTGAACCAGTATAAACTCTGTGTCTCTTGTGTTGTTCCTTTGATTTCTTAGTTCATGCGAGGCGGTGAGGTGCAGGTAGGTAGAGGGCTAAATCTCCGTGCGCACCCGAGTGTTCGAATCTAGAGGGTCTACCGGAACCCGAAATCCGACATTGTTATTCATGGAATGCATATGGCGCAAGCAATTATGATAATCATGCAAAATATGGAATGCATCAAAATCTCCTAATATGTATGAGGAAACTATGGGGGTCTCCTCATGAGCAAGAGTAGAAACATCACGTGGAGAATATTGACAACATCCAAAACAATATATATTTGGAACAATGTGATCATGGCATGGCATAGTAGATGAATTGCACAAATCATGTAAAGGAAGCATGGAAATATCATCACATGAAAAACAAAAGCCAATTACCATCATCTCGTCATCTATGCCATAAGTGCAAATGGGATTGATTTTAATGGGGCATGCATAGTTACTATGTTGAGATTGTAATGATGCAATATGGGAGATCTCACTCATAGCATGTGACAAGTTCAATGGGTTGTCAAACATGAAGTGACCAATAGAATTTCCACATGATATCCTATGAAGCATAACATCACAACTAGGCAACTCAACATGCTCATCATCATATTCATCATAAATAGGTAAGTCAAGGCATGAAGAATTCTCACTAGCATGAAGCATGGGAATAGGTGGGTCAACATCATGGGAGCAATTGATGTCAAGAGAGTCCACTAGTGGGACAAGAGAAGCACCATCACCTATGTTACCTTTGGAGCGTCGCTCATGTGTTGTAGGTGAGGTGTTGAAGACCAAGTCATGGTCATTGTCATCTTGATGGAACCATGTGGGGGGTGCATCATCGTCCACCATGGCCATCGGTTTTCCCATTGGAGGGATGGACTCGTCGGGGTTAGGCATGAGGTCATGTAGGAGACCTAGCACCAAAGAAGAAAACACACTAGGAGTAGAGGTTAAGTTGTTAGAAATCATAGTGGCCTCACGTGCCCTCTCAACTACCTCACTCTCTAAGTGTTATGGCTCACTCACTCCCTCAAAGATGCTCCCACTCATATTGTTGGTGGAGTCACTCAAATGGCGCTCAACCTCACATAGGATGTGTGGCATGCTCTCATGTGTGGGGCTAGTGGTGGTCACACTCATCCTCTCATAGGAAATGCTCTCAGTGTCACGTATGGTGGAGTCACTCATGTCACTCATGGGATAGTGGCTCTCCTCACATGGCACTGGGGGCATCTCGACATATGTGGGTGTCGGAGAGATGTAGGTGCAAATGTCTCCATACGCGGTTGCGTAGCTTGACTTGGAGTATGAGTCCAATATGGGCGCCGTCTTCATGTTGTAGAAGAGGTTCGCGCTTGTCGCCGTGGTCGAAGGGGATGGCCCTTCCTCGACCATCTTGTCACCGTCTTGGTGTTGGAGGCCCATATGATGTGGCACCTCATAGCTCGTCTCCATGACCGAAGGGAGTTTCCCATGCTCGGCCATCTTCCTTGAGGGGCTTCCGAAGATGGAAGTGTTGCCCTCGCTCATAGGTAGTCGCCTTGGACTTGATGAAGTTCATGTAGGCGTACACGTGGGAAGTAGGCGAAGATGCCGTACGTCCAAAGGCGAAGATGCCTTGATAGCACTTGGTGAAGATGACAAAGTGGTTGTTGTAGCCGTAGCGCCGTATTGGTGGTGGTCGTCTCACGGTCTTCTCTTTTGCTCATGAAGCTTCGACTTGGCGTGAAGTAGGGCTTGTTGGGACTCATCGTTTGCGCTTGTGGAGCATCTTCATGATGATGGTGTCGTTGTCGCGCTTGAGCTCGATGTCGTTCGTTGTCGTCGTGCACATGATGCTTGGAGGTGACTTGCCCTTCATGACGATGTGGATCACGAACATGATGGTGGTCACCATGTAGATGTGGACGAGGACGATTTGCACTTGCATCAATGCCACGCTCCGAAGACTTGTGGCTTGAATGTCGCCACCTTTGAAGATGACGAAGGGGAAGAAGACTTGATCAAGGCTCTAATCTCCTCCATCCTTTCATCTTGCTCCTCTTTATGTGCGGAAAGCTTCTTGTCGATGTAGTCCCTTTTCCTTGCTTCGGAGTGACGAATGTCGATGGAGATGTTCTCGATGCACTCTCGCAATCGTGATTGTGTGCCTTGCATTTGTCTTGTAGATCGAAGATGGACGCTTTGGAGATGTAGTCGTTCACGCCGTCGTTGTTGTCGTAGACTGGAGAGGAAATGCCTTGCCTATCCATCACAAGACTCGAGCAAATATGAGTGGGAGAAACAGAAGAACTATACCAAATGTACCTTGACCAATGTTGAAGATGGATTAATGATCACCCAAATGTGTAACAAGGAAATAGCACAATTGGTACCAATTCTTGTCGGTTCTCACACCTACACAAGTAAGGTTATGGTGGAGCTCGGTGAAGATAGTGGCACAAAAATTTGATGCAAAATGTTAGCAAGAGTCAATAATGTTGAAAGAGATTCACAAATTCGCAAGTGAAACAAATGGACCAATAGCAATGAATGGCATAGGGAAACACACACACAGATAGATAAATGGGGTCGTGCAACCAAGGAATGAGCACAAAATATGGAATCCACGGAAAACGCTCGTGTTGCACAACTCAAGAGAGACGCTAGCACGATTGCTCAATAGGCGGATACGACACTTGTGCACAACCTACAAGATGCAAAATGGATAAACTTCTATCCCAAGTATGCTATGTATGTATAGTTCCCGGTGTTCTCTCAAGATGATCGGATATGACAATCTTATGTGCAATGAGGTATGATGCTATGGCACTTGCTTACAAGCTCTTTGCTCTTTCTCTTTTGCTTAAAAGCTTATTCTCTTTTTTTTGTATGGCCACTTTTGCACAATGCACAAACCAAGATAGCAATTGTGTATATGCGGAAACAAACTTGTGACACAAGATATGATACCAATATATGCACCACGATGATATGGTATCTATGATCACTAATGTGCACAAGTGACGTTGCCGGCAATACTCAAATGGCTAGTCTCGATAGGCAAGTAACGCAAAATGGGCTAGAGGTTATCAATGCAATTTGCAAGGGGAATATACAATGGTGTCATCGAGGTTACCGTCCTTGGCGATGATGAGAGGCGGTGTTGCCGATGTCGACCCGTTTCTAGTTAGCCGAAACACCCTAGGAAACGGAAAAACCACAACTCAAAATCTCAAGGACAAATGTCAAATGGTGGTAGCGGAATGTGGTGGTGGTTTGCACTTGGCCATGCGGAAGTGGAGTGATGGGCTATACACGGTGTTGGAGTTGAAGCAATGGTCCCTATGTAGCCGAAACACCTTAGGAGACACAAGCCACAACTCAAACAAGCTCAAACAAAATTGGGTTAAGTTTGGGTGGTGGAAATGTATGGTGGGTACGTCTATGCGGAAGTGGTGGTGGTGGTTGATGAAGAAGCAATTGTCCCTAAGTAGCCGAAACACCTTAGGAGACTCGAATCACTACTCAAGCAACCACTAATGCTAAGGGGGTCAAGATGGGTTAGGTTGCGGAAGTCAATGGTGGTGTAGCGGATGATATGGTGGAGGGCCTAGGCAAACTTTCCAAATTTAGGAAAATTTTATGGAGTCAAATGGTGTTGGAACCTATCTAGATGGATGGGAGATGTCGATAGCTACTCAACGAGCTAAAGAACGCAAAAATCGGACTCCGAATGTGGAAGTTATGGGCAAAACGGTGAAACTCGAAACGCTGAAACTGGGAGGGGCGGTAGTACCGCTTGGGAGGGCGTTAGTACCGCTTGTAGTGCTCAGCGGTAGTACCGCTTGGAGGGGCGGTAGTACCGCTCATGTCGGGATTCTTCACAGATTGAAATGGGGCGCGATTTTGTTGCGGAAATGGATGATTTTGGTGGCAAAATTTGACGAATTTCGTGGATGGAAGGTGGGGAAACTTCGGAAGATGCTAGATCCACTCAAAACCAAGCAAATCCATGGATCAAAATCAACAAAACATCATCAAACCAACAAATTACAAAAAAATTGGGGCTATTTTTGGTGGGGATTTTCGGAGATTTAGGACGAAATCAAGTAAAAGAAGACTAGAAAAAGAGGGGTAGGGGCTCCAAATTCATGATCAACCTTGCTCTAATACCAAGATGATGTAGGGCGGAACCCTAGGGGCCGATCTTTCACATTTGGAGAGGATCGCTACGAGGAACACGAAGAATGCATGGAAGAACACGAGGGAAATCACAGGGGAAAGCAAGAGAAACACTCAACCAACACGAATATGATCACACATGTGCTAGATCCAAGGAACACAAAGAGATTCACGGTCCAAATCCAACAAAGGACAATACAAGCGGCGGTAGCTCATCTCCGAGAGGAGGTCTTGAATCCACAAGGTATCTTCCCGTAAAGGGGTCTTGAATCCATGGTGGATCTTCTCCGAAGAGGCCGCGGTCTCTCACGAGGAGGAGATCCGTATGGATGAGCAAAGCTCTATCTCAAATGAGCTAATCCTTTGCTAACCCTAACTAGGAGGAGGTGGAGGAGTATATATAGTCTAGAGCCACGAAGGGGTAAGTGAGAGCGAAGGGGTACATGGGCTCAGCCCAATACCATGTGCACAGACAGAGCAGTAGTACCGGACCCTCGGGCGGTAGTACCACTTGTAGAGCTTCAGCGGTAGTACCGCTCGGGCGTCGTTCGATCATAGGAGTTTGTCGGGTTTGGCGCAAGAAGGGCGGATGTCGGGCGGTAGTGCCGCTTGGCTGGGATCAGCGGCAGTACCGCTTGGCGTGGGCGGAAGTACCGCCCGTTCCAGGCTGGACAACTTCTCTTCTTACTCTCGATGTTCATATTGTACCGTAGCTTCTTCTAGGCTGGTTCCTTGGTACTTGGCGTCCTCGCTAGCTCGTCCATTGGATGTGGTGGCTTCGTAGCTTTCTTCTAAATACCTGATCATGCATAGCACACTTGTTGGAGGTAGTAGCCATGTCACACATGTAGAAAGTGAAGGTTCGGAGAGGAGCGAGTTCACCTTGTGTCCAATGGTGTATATTCGAGGTCTTGTCATATGTCCTCTTGGGGCTTGGAGAGTAGACGGAGTGTACATGGGGATGAACGTGGGATGCTCCGCATCACAAAAGCTCAAGCTTGGGGATGCCCAAGGCACCCCAAGATAATATTTTAAGAAGTCTCAAGCATCCAAGCTTGGGGATGCCCCGGTAGGCATCCCACCTTTCTTCTTCAACAACTATCGTTTAGTATCTATTGAACCTAAGTTTTTGCTTCTTCACATGAGTTGTACTATCCTTGCAATGTCATTTTATTTTTTGCTTTGCTTGTTGTTTGAATAAAATACCAAGTTATGAAATTCTTTAATGAGAGAGAGTCTTCACATAGCTACACAATTATTTAGCTACTCATTGTTCTTCACTTATATCTTGTTGGAGTAGTTTGTTATTTACTCGTGTGCTTCACTTATATCCTATGAGTAAATGGTTGAATGAGTTGAATGTCATAAATCTGAAATTATGTATGCCTCATTTTCTTACCCCATGGGGAGTAATGACTTCACCTCTAAGAAGTAGAGCTTGTAAATTTATTGAAGTTTAGCAAGCATTGTATTGGTCATTTGAACAATTCATGAAAGAATATTGAAGGAAGAGAGATTTCACATATAAATATACTATCTTGGACATCTTTTATAATTGTGAGCACTCATTAAGTATGACATGCTAAAGAGTTGATGTTGGACAAGGAAGACAACGTAATGGGTTATGTTTTCTCACATCTCAGTTAAAGTATATTGTCATGGATCATTCAAACATGTTGAGCTTGCCTTTCCCCCTCATTCTAGCCAAAATTTCTTGCACCAAGTAGAGATACTACTTGTTCTTCCAAATATCCTTAAACATAGTTTTTCCATGAGAGTCCACCATACCTACCTATGGATTGAGTAAGATCCTTCAAGAAAGTTGTCATCGGTGCATGCAATAAAAATTGCTCTTTAAATATGTATGACTTATTAGTGTGAAGAAAATAAGCTTTATACAATCTTGTTATGGAAGCAATAAAAGCGACGGACTGCATAATAAAGGTCCATATACAAGTGGAAATATAAAGTGACGTTCTTTTGCATTAAGATTTTGTGCATCCAACAATAAAAGCGCATGACAACCTCTGCTTCCCTCTGCGAAGGGCCTATCTTTTACTTTATGTCTTTTACTTTATGCAAGAGTCAAGGTGATCTTGACCTTTCCCTTTTTCATTTTGTTCTTTGGCAAACACCTCGTGTTGGAAAGATCCTGATATATATAACCAATTGGATGTAAGTTAGCATGAATTATTATTGTTGACATCACCCAAAGGTGAATACGTTGGGAGGCAACACTATAAGCCCCTATCTTTCTCAGTGTCCGATTAAAACTCCATAACCACAAGTATTGCATGAGTGTTAGCAATTGTAGAAGACTATATGATAGTTGAGTATGTGGAGTTTGCTAAATCAAAGCTCTGACATAGACCCTTCCTGAAAATAAGATGAATTGTAATTGTTTGATGACTAAGAATGAAGTTTGCTAGGTTTCAAGAAAGTTTATGGTCTATGCTTTAACATGTGAATTGCTTGTTACTTGTTCGTGAGAAGTTTTATGAGATGAACTACTGTTATGACATATAATCATGCTAGAAAAGGTGATTGAAATTATCATTGATCAAGCTTGTGCATCTGCTAGCATTCACACTTCATAAATTCTTTCTTTTATCATTTACCTACTCGAGGACGAGCAGGAATTAAGCTTGGGGATGCTGATACGTCTCCAACGTATCTATAATTTATAAAGCATTCATGCTATTTTATTATCTATTTTGAATGATTATGGGCTTTATTATATACTTTTATATTACTTTTGGGACTAACCTATTAACCGGAGGCCCAGCCCATATTGTTGTTTTCTTGCCTATTTCAGTGTTTCGAAGAAAAGGAATATCAAATGGAGTCCAAATGGAATGAAACCTTCGGGAGCATGATTTTTGGAACGAACATGATCCACGAGACTTGGAGTTCACGTTAGAGAAGCTTCGAGGAAGCCAGGAGATAGGAGGGCGCACCCACCCCCCTGGGCGCGCCCCCTGTCTCGTGGGCCCCTCGAGCGTCCCCTGACCGACTTCTTTCACCTATATATCTCCATATACCCCGAAAACATTAAAAAAGAAGATAGATCGGGAGTTCCACCGCCGCAAGCCTGTGTAGCCACCAAAAACCTCTCGGGAGCCCGTTCCGGCACCTTGCCGGAGGGGGATCCCTCACCGGTGGCCATCTTCATCATCCTGGCGCTATCCATGACGAGGGGGGAGTAGTTCACCCTCGGGGCTGAGGGTATGTACCAGTAGCTATGTGTTTGATATCTCTCTCTCTCTCATGTTCTCTCTATGGCACGATCTTGATGTATCGCGAGCTTTGCTATTATAGTTGGAACTTATGATGTTTCTCCCCCTCTACTCTCTTGTAATGGATTGAGTTTTCCCTTTGAAGTTATCTTATCGGATTGAGTCTTTAATGATTTGAGAACACTTGATGTATGTCTTGCCGTGCGTATCTGTGGTGACAATGGGATATCACGTGCCACTTGATGTATGTTTTGGTGATCAACTTGCGGGTTCCGCCCATGAACCTATGCATAGGGGTTGGCACATGTTTTCGTCTTGACTCTCCGGTAGAAACTTTAGGGCACTCTTTGAAGTACTTTGTGTTGGTTGAATAGATGAATCCAAGATTGTGTGATGCATATCGTATAATCATGCCCACAAATACTTGAGGTGACAATGGAGTATCTAGGTGACATTAGGGTTTTGGTTGATTTGTGTCTTAAGGTGTTATTCTAGTACGAACTCTTGAATAGATTGATCCGAAAGAATAACTTTGAGGTGGTTTCGTACCCTACCATAATCTCTTCGTTTGTTCTCTGCTATTAGTGTCTTTGGAGTGACTCTTTGTTGCATGTTGAGGGATATTTATATGATCCAAGTATGTTACTATTGTTGAGAGAACTTGCACTAGTGAAAGTATGAACCTTAGGCCTTATCTCCTACCATTGCAATACCGTTTACGCTCACTTTTATCGCTTGTTACCTTGCTGTTTTTATAATTTCAGATTACAAATACCTTTATCTACCATCCATATTGCACTTGTATCACCATCTATTCGCCGAACTAGTGCACCTATACAATTTACCATTGTATTGGGTGTGTTGGGGACACAAGAGACTCTTTGTTATTTGGTTGCAGGGTTGCTTGAGAGAGACCATCTTCATCCTACGCCTCCTACGGATTGATAAACCTTAGGTCATCCACTTGAGGGAAATTTGCTACTGTCCTACAAACCTGTGCACTTGCAGGCCCAACAACGTCTACAAGAAGAAGGTTGTGTAGTAGACATCAGTCATCATATTGAGCTAGCCAAACGTTCATAACGTTTGCATCTGCTCCTACAATAGGTATGTCACCTAGCGGTGCATCAAGGACATAATTCTTCTGTGCAGCAATGAGGATAAACCTCAGATCATGGATCCAATCTGCATCCTTGCTACTAACATCTTTCAACTTAGTTTTCTCTAGGAACACATATAAAAACATAGGGAAGCAACAACGCGAGCAATTGATCTACAACATAGATATGCTAATACTACCAGGACTAAGTTCATGATAAATTAAAGTTTCAATTAATCAAATTACTTAAGAACTCCCACTAAGATAGACATCCCTCTAATCATCTAAGTGATCACGTGATCCAAATCAACTAAACCAGTTCCGATCATCACGTAAAATGCAGTAGTTTTCAATGGTGAACATCACTATGTTGATCATATCTACTATATGATTCACGCTCGACCTTTCGGTCACAGTGTTCCGAGGCCATATCTGCATATGCTAGGCGCGTCGAGTTTAACCCGAGGCCATATCTGCATATGCTAGGTCAACGTTGAGCTTATCAGACCCGATCATCACGTGGTGTCTCGGCACGACGAACTTTGGCAATGGTGCATACTCAGGGAGAACACTTATACCTTGAAATTTAGTGAGAGATCATCTTACAATGCTACCGTCAATCAAAGCAAAATAAGATGCATAAAAGATAAACATCACATGCAATCAATATAAGTGATATGATATGGTCATCATCATCTTGTGCCTTTGATCACCATCTCCAAAGCACCGTTATGATCACCATCGTTACCGGCGCGACACCTTGACCTCCATCGTAGCATCGTTATCGTCTCACCAACTATTGCTTCTACGACTATTGCTACTGCTTAGTGATAAAGTAAAGCAATTACATGGAGATTGCATTTCATACAATAAAGCGACAACCATATGGCTCCTGCCAGTTGCCGATAACTCTGTTACAAAACATGATCATCTCATACAATAAAATTTAGCATCATGTCTTGACCATATCACATCACAACATGCACTGCAAAAACAAGTTAGACATCCTCTACTTTGTTTGTTGCAAGTTTTACGTGGCTGCTACAGGCTGAGCAGGAACCATTCTTACCTACGCATCAAAACCACAATGATATTTCGTCAAGTTAGTGTTGTTTTAACCTTCAAAAAGGACCGGGCGTAGCCACACTCGATTCAACTAAAGTTGGAGAAACTGACACCCGCCAACCACCTATGTGCAAAGCACGTTGGTAGAACCAGTCTTGCGTAAGCGTACGGTAATGTCGGTCCGGGTCGCTTCATCCAACAATACCGCCGAATCAAAGTATGACATGCTGGTAAGCAGTATGACTTGTATCGCCCACAACTCACTTGTGTTCTACTCGTGCATATAACATCTACGCATAAACCTGGCTCGGATACCACTGTTGGGGAATGCGACAATTTCAAAAAAAATCCTACGATCACACAGGATCTATCTATGTGATGCATAGCAACGAGAGGGGGAGTGTATCTTCATACCCTTGAAGATCGCTGTCGGTGTCAAAACCGGCGGATCTCGGGTAGGGGGTCCCGATCTGTGCGTCTAAGGCTAATGGTAATAGGAGGCTGGGGACATGATGTTTACCCAGGTTCGGGCCCTCTCGATGGAGGTAATACCCTACTTCCTGCTTGATTGATCTTGATGATATGAGTATTACAAGAGTTGATCTACCACGAGATCAAAGAGGCTAAACCCTAGAAGCTAGCCTATGGTATGATTGTTGTTGTGTCCTACGGACTAAACCCTCTGGTTTATATGGACATCGGAGGGGGCTAGGGTTACACAGAGTCGGTTACAGAGAAGGAGATCTACATCCGAATTGCCAAGCTTGCCTTCCACGCCAAGGAGAGTCCCATCCGGACACGGGACGAAGTCTTCAATCTTGTATCTTCATAGTCCAACAGTCCGGCCAAAGCACATAGTCTGGCTGTCCGGATACCCCCTTATCCAGGACTCCCTCAGTAGCCCCTGAACCAGGCTTCAATGATGATGAGTCCGACACGTAGATTGTCTTCGGCATTGCGAGGTGGGTTCCATCTTCGAATTCTTCAGGATAAATTCTGAACACAAAGGTCGTGTCCGGCTCTTCACATACCGCCGTAGAGAGAACAATAATCCACGAATCTAATCTACTGACAGTCCTTCGTAGCGTAACAGCACGCCATGGCCTGGTAATTATTCGAACCGTTTTCTACAACCTGCTTCTTCACATATTGCGAGGCGGTTTCCTTGGCACGTCTTGTCAAAGCAGAGATCGTGTCCCCTTATCACGGGATCTCCATCAATACGGGTATGGGTAATCCAACCAGCGCCATCAATCGAGGCGCTTGAAAAATAAATGATTTAGAGGTGCAAGTGGGGAGGCGCACATTCTGCACTGCCATTATAAAAGGACAAGGATCCCTTGTTATCACTCATGCCTTCTTCCTCCTTTGCTCATCCGTTCTCGCACCCTCGAGCTCCAACGCCCAAGTTCTCACCTTCTCCATAAGACCGCAGCATGTCCGGAGCGAGAGGCAAGTGGATGGCCTCGTCTGTCACAGAGGAGGACATTACCAAGCTTCGAGAGGCCGGATACCTGGCCGAGAGCATCACACGTAGGCTTCCGGCAGAGGGACAGATTACCCCCACCCCAAAGTCTCGGGAGAGAGTAGTATTTCTCCCTCATTTCGTCCGTGGACTAGGATTTCCACTCCACCCATTTGTCCGCGGGCTCATATATTACTACGGGCTAGATTTTCACGACCTAGCCCCGAATTTCGTCCTCAACATCTCGACGTTCATCGTCATGTGCGAGGCCTTCCTCCGCATCAAGCCTCACTTCGGCCTGTGGCTAAAAATCTTCTGCGTGAAGCCGAAGATCGTGAGCGGCCAACAGGCGGAGTGCGTAGGCGCCATGGTGGGCAAGATGCCCAACGTCACATGGCTTGACGGATCCTTCGTGGAGACCATAAAAGGATGGCAATCAGGGTGGTTCTACATCACTGAGCCGCGCGACGCCAACTGGGTGGGCCCCCCCCAAATTTAGATCCGGAATCCCCATGCGGCTCACTTCTTGGGAGAAGAAGGGCCTGGCCTCGGGCGAACCCACGGAGCTGGCCGGACTCGAGACCTGCATCAGAAGTATGAGGGACAAGAGGATCAAGCTCGTCAACATGGTACAGATCATGCTCATTCGCCGGATTCTCCCGTGCCAGAGATGGGCATTTGATATGTGGGAGTTCGACCCGGCCGAACACCAGATGCTGCTAGAGCTTTTTGACACATCACACAAAGAAATTTGGAAGGTGTTGTTTAAGACCGGCGAAGTCCCTCCTCCCCTTTTTGAGGACCGAGGGCTCAGCGCAAGGCGCCTCGCCAGTCTGGTAAGTTCTCTGACTATAACAAGATGTTCCCTTCCTAGTACATGTGGGGGAGGATTTTTAAGTCACCATGCTAACCAAACATGATTGGGTGGAGATGGCGGAGCGGATTGATTGTCCGGCTCCATTGCCCGAGGACCCAGTAGACGTACTCCTGGCGGAGATGCTGGTTCCGGCGCCTTACAAGGTGCCGGAGAAAAAGGCCGAAAAGAAGGCCACGGGGACCCGGAAGGGTCTTCGGCGCGAGGCCGCGCCCGACGCCTCGCCCGAAGATGACGAGGCGCACTCCTCCCACAAAGGGGAGGAGAGAAAGAGGAAGGCTGCCTCAACCGAGGGGGCCGAAGGGTCCAAGAAGGCGGCCGCGGGGACCAGAAAAGGTCTCCGACGCAAGGCCATGATAGAATCGTCATCCGAAGATGACGAGGAGGATTCCCCCCCCTCCCCCGAAGACGGGGGAAACATGAAGAAATGCCTCCTCCCCGTACTAGGGAGGAGAAGAAAAGGAAGGCCGCCCCGTTGGGGGAGTCCGGGACGCCGAAGAAGGGAAAGGCGTCCCTTCCAGATCACTCCTTAACTGCTGCTTATAGCGATGAGGAGTGGCTGCCCAGGGGCAAGCCCCAGGCGAGGTCGTAAGTATCCGCATTCTGTAATATTTTGTTTGTGCGGTTTTGACCTTATGGCTTTCAATAATGCCGAACACGTATATGCAGTCCGGCCGGGTCCAATCTCGGGGCAACCTCTTCGGAGGAGTCTTTGGGTGAGTCGGAGATGAATTCACTCCCGACGACCACCTCCCCGCGACCTGTGGATGACACCGAGGTGTTATCCTGAAGGATACGGAAGCAGGAGGCGATGGCTCCGGAGACGCCCCAAGGCGAGATCCCAGACGCCGGGAGCATGGGGGGTAAGACCCCCATGGATTATGCTAACGGGAGCCACAGCAAGTCTGGCTCACAGCCGGTTACTGCGCCGGAGCCTCCAAAGGTTCTGGATTCCAGAAGGCAGCCCCTCGCAAAGGAAAGCGAGCCGGCCATGCCGATGACCTCCGCCCAGCCGGAGGGATCGGATAATTTGTTGGAAGTGCTTCGAGGCGCTTCCATTGATGATGAGCACCGTACTCTTATGAGTGCGCTGATTGAAAAGGTTCGGTCCGCCAAGAGCGGATTGACCGAAGCCTGCACTAGCCTACTAACAGGCTTTGAGGTAAGTAGCGAAAAAGTGTGAGGAAATATCACCCGATAGACAGTAGCCCCTGATACTCTGGTTGGTGTTTGGGAGAAAAAGCCAAATGGAGGGTCAACTAAAAAACCACAGGAAGCTAATAGTACTTGTCTTTGTGAACAAATAGGCATTGCTGCTGACCGTCGTTGCGCGCAAGGCTGAGGTTGCCGGACTCAAGCGCAAACTGGGGCAGGCTGAAGAAGAGCTCGGCCTCGTGAAGAAGTGGCTCGAGGAGTACAAAGGTAAGTGAAACCCCGTCTGTATGTCATATAGAGGAGAAAAAAGTGATGATGCTAACAAAAAGCATCGTGGTTTTTGACAGGGGCCGCGACCGAAGTGGCGGCCCTGAAGAAAGCGCTGTCCGCGGCTGAAGCCAAGGCGGCTACGAAGCGCACTGAGCGCGAGAAGCAAGATGCTCGGGTGGGAGAGGTACAGCAAGAGCTCCAGGAGCTCGGCAAGAAGTTCGAGTCCTTGGAGCATGACTTCAAGACGCAAGAGTCTGAGCTTGTGAAGGCCCTCCAGAGTGTGACAGACGCCAAGGCCAAAGCCCAAAAGGCCCTCCAGGAGATCTAGGTGGCCAAGAAGATAGCGTAGGGTAAGGCATTCTTTATGCAAAGCAAGCATGTGGAGGAGTCATTTTTGTTACTTACACGAATTCGGAGCTCTCTAGGAGCTTTCGCAGGTCTGCCATGCAGTATTTCGGATGCCGCGAAGTTCTATCGTGCTGAAGAGGGGAGCTCAACGGAGAAGTTGTTCTGGTCCCAATACATAGGAACCGAACACCCGATGCCTCTAAGCGACCAACTGAAGCAACTGGTCGAACTCCACAATGCGGCTGAACGGGCCATGAAGGACCTCATAGTCCGGATGTGGCCTGGCGAGCCCCTACCCTGCAGCTACTTTGGCCTGATAAAGTGGATGGTGAACGCCTGTCCATGGCTAGAAGTTATCAAGCAGTCCGTCTGTATTGAAGGTGCCCGGCGGGCCTTTGCCCGCGCGAAGGTGCATTGGGCCAGACTGGATGCTGAGAAGCTCATGAAGGATGGGCCCCGGAGGGTAAGGAGCATCGCTACCCTGAGAAATATTATGGTGGCATTATGAAAGGCGCTCGGCTTGTGGCAAATGAATGTCCTAAGAACATAATTTTTGAGTAAATGTACTCATGTCGTCCTTGTAATATGAGAACGGGTTTGTTTGTGCTATATAACAGTTTGTTTGATTTAAAATATTACCTTCTCTATGGCTGTTTATCAAAATCTGAAAGTAGGCCAGTCGGCGGCTTCCGCCCCCTTGTAACTAGTACTGGGGTGTTCGTGGAAACCCAAACACTCTTTATCCAAATTATTGGTCCTTTAAGGAGGTGTTTAGCGCAACGAACAAGGCAATCGGACTATTCGGCTTTATAACTCTCACTTGGCCATAGAAGTCTATAATTTTAGATTTCGGCGAAGCCCCTAGTATTCGGAAGGCCGAACTGGGGCGCTATACACGCCTAAATCGGGCAAGGCCGACTCCTCGCCTTAAGCGGAAAAAATCTTTAAGGATTTAGTACCTCGCGAACAGCAACCAGCTCTCGCCGCATCATGACGGTCAGTTTTTGGCTTTCTATACTGAGGTGCTCGTCCGGAAGAACCGGGACACAATCGCAGTAGTTCTCCCTGCGCTACCTTAGCCGATATGACGGAACGTAAGGTACCAAAACAAGGGAGCCGGGCTAACCCAACTATTGACCCAAGACATGATTCGGAGCTGATGCATATAATGCCATAAGTTCAGGGTGCCGCACTGTCGAAAGTGTTCGGACTTTTCTTGCCATGTTATGGGGCTCGATAAGAAGCCCCTGGCAAATTGAGCGTACCAAAATGTACGGATGCAATATTAAATAAATATTCCAGGGGAAATATGAAGATATTAGTAAGAAGCCGACGCTGGTATATCGCTTCCCATTGTTATTTGTATAATACATCAAGGCGTATGTTTACAATTAATGCATTAAGCAAGAACAAATAGGGTCATTTGACATGTCCTATCCAAGGGCAGGCTGCATGCAGGTACATAAAACAGGTATAACGATCATTAACAAAGACCACCTGGGTACTCACTTGTGTGCAAAGCCGCTTGCCTCCTTGGTGTTCCCTCCTGTGATGAGTCCAGTTATCCGATCTCTCTGAAGGGGCTTCCTGAAAGTAGGGTCCTGAAAGAAAGAAAGAAAAAATGGTGTGCGGGCCTCGTGGCGGCTGAACCGCACTGTAGGCCACATGGTCATCTCGCCTCCACGTCTGCCCATAGTATTCTAAGCATGTATTTGTGTACGCATGGCATGAACGCCGCCTGAATGGGGCTGGGGTGGAGGCCGGAATGCTAATCGAGCTCCTAGCGTGCCAGACGGTCTTGTTGCGGAGTGCTCCAGACTCGCTTGACGGTGTTCGGGATTGTTGTTGCCGAATTGGCTGTTTGCCAAAGGAGGTTGCTTTGTACTTCTGTTGCGAGGGCTGCAGTGTGCTCTTCTGTACGGAGGGAGCAGTCTGTGTTTCCATTGACTGTTATAACCCCGCGAGGTCATGGCATTTTGAGCTTGAGGTATGCATAGTGTGGTACCACGTTGAATCGAGCAAACGCGGTTCGTCCAAGTAGTGCATGATAGCCACTAAAGAAAGGGGCGATGTCGAAGATTAACTCCTCGCTTTAGAAGTTATCCGGAGATCCGAAGACCACTTCCAGTGTTATTGAGCCCGTACAGCGGGCCTCTACCCCTGGAATTACACCCTTGAAGGTGGTTTTGGTGGGTTTGATCCGTGACGGATCGATGCCCATTTTGCGCACTGTGTCCTGATAAAGCAGGTTCAGGCTGCTGCCACCGTCCATGAGTACTCGCGTGAGGTGGATTTCGTCGATGATTGGGTCAAGGACCAATGCGGCTGAGCCGCCGTGATGGATGCTGGTTGGATGGTCCCTACGATCAAAGGTGATCGGGCAGGATGACCATGGGTTGAACTTTGGGGCGACGGGCTCTATCGCATAGACGTCCCTAAGTGCATGCTTTCGCTCCCGTTTGGGGATGTGAGTGGCATAGATCACGTTCACCGTTTTCACCTGGGGGGGGGGATTTCTTCTGTCCCCCAGTGTTCGGACGTCGGGGCTCCTCGTCATCATCGTTGTGCGGCCCCTTGTCCTTGTTCTCGACATTTATCTTGCCGGCCTATTTGAACACCCAACAATCTCTGTTAGTGTGATTGGCTGGTTTGTCGGGGGTGTCGTGAATCTGGCCCGAGCGGTCGAGTATGCGGTCCAGACTGGACGATCCCAGATTGTTTCTTTTGAACGGCTTCTTCCGCTCACCGGATTTGGAGTTGTTGAATCCGGCATTTACTGCAGTATCCTCAGCATTGTCGCCATTGTTTCGACGTTTGTGTCTGTTGCGCCGTGGCTTTCTGTTACTGTCGCGGATATCTGAAGTGCCAGAGTTTCCTGGCACGGTGTTACTGTAAGCTAGTCAGCTGTCCTCACCTGCGCAAAAGTGGGTCATTAGTGTCGTGAGGGCCGTCATGGACTTTGGTTTTTCTTGGCCGAGGTGTCGGGCAAGCCACTCGTCGCAGATATTATGCTTAAAGGCCGCCAGGGCCTCGGCATCCGGACAGTCAACAATTTGGTTCTTTTTAGTTAGGAACCGAGTCCAGAATTTCCTGGCTGACTCTCTGGGCTGTTGGGTAATGTGACTTAAGTCATCAGCATCCGGTGGTCGCACGTAGGTGCCCTGGAAGTTATCCAGGAATGCGCCCTCAAGATTTTCCCAACTGCTAATGGAGTTTACAGGTAGGCTATTCAGCCAATGTCCGGCTGGCCCTTTAAGCTTGAGTGGGAGATACTTGATGGAGTGTAGGTCATCACCGTGGGCCATGTGAATGTGGAGAAGAAAGTCTTCGATCCACACCGCAGGGTCTATTGTGCCATCGTATGACTCGATGTTGACGGGTTTAAACCCTTCTGGGAATTCATGTTCCATTACTTCATCCGTGAAGCAGAGGGGGTGTGCGGCGCCTCTGTGCCGGGATATGTCGCGATGCAGTCTGATTAGGGCTGGTTGGTTGTGTTCGGCCCGACCGGATTTATCAGTATTATATCCGGCATAACGATTAGTGGCGTGCCCCCGTGATCCGTAGATCAATCTTGGTTGTCCTGCGTTATTTTCCAATATGCCCCGCAGGTCTTGCGTATTGCCCCGGGCCGTAGTGAACCGGCGTGGGGGTGCTGGCTGGTATCCGGCCTTATATGTCGTTTTATCCCGGCCACGGGGTGGCCGGTCAGCATCATCTTGTGCTGGAAGTTCAGGCTCTTCGGCCTCTTCTTCTAGCGATTTGTGCTTTGGGTATCCCCTTATGGGGGGATCGAGTCTGTATTCCTCGGCCGCCAGGACTTCAGTCCATCTGTCTACGAGCAGATCTTGATCAACTTGGAGCTGCTGCTGCTTCTTTTTCAGGCTTCTTGCAGTGGCTATAAGCTGTCGCTTGAAGCGCTCCTGCTCTATGGGATCCTCTGGTACGCCAAATTCGTCGTCACCGAGGCTCACCTCGTCTTTGGAGGGAGGCATATAGTTATCGTCCTCCATGTATCCATCCGTCGCCTGTTCATCTGGGCTGGCCTGCCCGTGTTCCTGTTCGGCTTGCTCGAAGGTGGGTTGATCAGGATCATATTCCTCTTCAGCACCATCTGGATTTTCTTCTCCAGTGCCGGTGTTGCTATGGCGGGGCTTGGAGCGGCGCCGGTGACGTCCATGCTTTGATTTCTTCCCTGAGGGGTTATCTCCTATTGCCACATCGCTGTTATTTTCTTTGGGAGTATCCACCATATATATATCATATGAAGAGGTGGCAGTCCAACGCCCTATGGGCAGTGGTTCTTGTTCTGCTCCCGCATCGTCGTCTATACCGTCGATGTCTTTGGAATCAAAGTTAAGCACGTCAGTCAAGTCATTGACCGTGGCTATTAAGTGGGTGGTGGGTGGGTAATGAATTTCTTCGTCGCTAGCTTCCCACTCGAGCCGAACATGGTTCGGCCAGGAATTTCCTGAGAGAGAGACCTTAATAAATCTAGCATGTCTCCGAAGGGTGAGTGCTGAAAGATATCCGCGGTGGGTAACTCCATAACCGGAGCCCAATTAGATTTAATGGGCACGGGTGCGCGCGGTCCGGAACACACGGCCGGAGACAAGTCCGGGGGTCCGGAGACACAGATCTCCTTAGGAGCAGAGTCTGTGTTTGGCTCCAACGCTGATGAGTATGCGGCCTCCAGGGCAGGATCCATCCACCCGTCCTCAGAAGGCATGACCCACTCTAGAACAAAGTCCGGAACCGTAGCAGGTGCGATGTTCCGAACACTGTCCGACGGCAGATCTAGGTAGTGCACGTCATGATCGTTTGGTGCTCCGGACATGGGCCCGAATCTGTCGAAGATCAAGTTCGATGGTGTAGTTTAGGTTTCCAAACCTGACCTGATGGCTAGGGGCGTAGCTGTCGATCTTCTCCAGATGGCCAAGTGAGTTGGCCCTCAGTGCGAAGCCGCCGAACACGAAGATCTGTCCGGGGAGGAAGGTCTCACCCAGGACGGCGTTGTTGAAGGTTGGAGGAGCCATCAAGCCTTACAGCAACGATATAGAGGAACTCTCAATGAAAGCACCAATGTCGGTGTCAAAACCGGTGGATCTCGGGTAGGGGGTCCTGAACTGTGCGTCTAAGGCTAATGGTAATAGGAGGCTGGGGACATGATGTTTACCCAGGTTCGGGCCCTCTCGATGGAGGTAATACCCTACTTCCTGCTTGATTGATCTTGATGATATGAGTATTACAAGAGTTGATCTACACAAGATCAGAGAGGCTAAACCCTAGAAGATAGCCTATGGTATGATTGTTGTTGTGTCCTACGGACTAAACCCTCTGGTTTATATAGACACCGAAGGGGGCTAGGGTTACACATAGTCGGTTACAGAGAAGGAGATCTACATCCGAATCGCCAAGCTTGCCTTCCACGCCAAGGAGAGTCCCATCCGAACATGGGACGAAGTCTTCAATCTTGTATCTTCATAGTCCAACAGTCCGGGCAAAGTACATAGTCTGGTTGTCCGGATATCCCCTTATCCAGGACTCCCTCAATCGCTAAGCGGAAGCATTTATTAACGTGATTGATGTAGTCATACACCTTCATGATCCGCCCCGATCAAGTACCGAACGTACGGCACCTCTGCATTCAGCACACGTTCAGCTCGATGACGTCCTCGCCTTTGTTGATCCAGCAAGACGGACGAAGTAGTAGATGAGTTCCGGTAGCACGACGGCGTGGTGACGGTGTTGGTGAAGAACAATCTCCGCAGGGCTTCGCCTAAGCACTACGGAAACTATGACGGAAGATAATCTAGAGGGGACGGGGTTGCCGGCACATGGTTTGGTGTTTCTTGATGTCTCATTGGTGCTAGCCCTGCCCCTTTGTTTATATGTTGAGTCATGGGGTCGAAACTTGGAGTAAAAGCCTCCACAAAGTCGGTTTTACCCGAAAGGCAAGAGTCCTTCTTGGACTCCAGGGCCACATGCCAGGGTTCCCGGCGTCTGGACCCAGACGCCGGGGACCCTGGCGTCTGGCCCCTGGACTCTGCAAAACTTCCTTTTGCATTTTCCAAAAACCATGTGGGCTTTCCCCTTTGGCCCAAATAAAGTGTTCTCGTACCCAAACATTTCGGGAAACATCCGGAACCCCTTCCGGTGAATTCCGGAACCCTTCCGGAGACCAAACACCATTATCCCATATATCAATCTTTATCTCCGGACCATTCCGGAGTTCCTCGTCATGTCCATGATCATATCCGAGACTCTGAAAAACATTCGGTCACCAACATACATAACTCATATAATACTATATCTGTAACACCCCGGATGTAACTCTCCATCTTTGTAACTCCAACTCTTGCCATTTTCGGCTATGTGATATGATATTCCCTCCGTGGTTGGGTTTTGTCTTTTGTTTTGCATTTTATTCATGTCATGCATCTCATATCATGTCATCATGTGCGTCTCATTTGCATACGTGTTCGTCTCATGCATCCGAGCATTTTCCCCGTTGTTCGTTTCGCAATGCGACACTCCCACATGCACCAGCGCACCCCTCTTGTCTCTTTTCGTGTGCGGGTGTTGAACATTCTCGGAATGGACCGAGCCTTGCCAAGTGGCCCTGGTATAGCACCGGTAGACCGCCTGTCAAGTTTCGTGCCATTTGGAGCTCGTTTGGTACTCCAACGGTTATCCGCATAACCGCAAAGGCCTCTTTTGAGTTGCAGCCCAACACCCCTCCAAAACAGCCCAATAACCCATCTAAGTCACTTCCATGATCTCCGTCGTCGGATCACGATCATGTGGGCGAAAACTACACCTCATTTGGACACTCCCAGCTCCTTCTACCTATAAAAACACCTCCCCCCCGAAAATTCCGAATCAATTCACCCCTAAACCCTAGCCCCGCTCCTCTCCCCGCCGCCGGACACGTCCGGACCGCGCCGGACGCGTCCGTGCCGCCGCCTCCCGGCGAACCAGGGCGC
>NC_057804.1:55460118-55469344 GCF_018294505.1 Triticum aestivum
CTTCGCCGCCGGCGGCGCCAGATCCGGCCCCGAGCTCCTCCTCCGGCCGCCCTCGTCTCCTCCTCCCCAGCTCCGGCGAGCTTCCGGCCGCCTCGACGTCCGTGCGATCCAGATCTGACCTCTAGGTTGACTTCTTTTTCCCCAAATTCGCCTAAGTCCCTTTTCTGGCAGTAATTTTGTTGCATGTTCGTCGCACCATAACTTTGCACCCGTGGCTCCGTTTTGGGCGTGTAGCATACCGAATTGTTCGTCTCTATGAGTACATCATTTCATCGCATTGCATCATTTTGATTTGAGCTCATCTTGATGCCCGAACTGCTGTTGGAAGAGTGCTTCATAATGTTAGTTTCAGATTCTTATCAGAACATGCACTTTTGTCATTTTTGCCATGATTGATGTGTGCATCTTATGTACTTGAGCCCTACATGAGTTTTGATCTATGCCATGCCATCTTTACAGAGGTGCTTACCATGTATTTTTGTGATCAATGTGGTGACTAGCACAAGCATGCAAACTAGGCTTCGTGATATTGCTGATTTTAGTCCCTGTTCTGCTGTTATTTTGATGCCATGTAAACATGATGCTACAGAGAGATTCATGCATATTTTGAGATACTTCAGTAAGGGTGTTTTGAACATATGGTTATGCTCTATCCATCCATGCCCATGGTTGCAATTATGGAGTAGTCTAGCATGTCATTTTCATGCTCTACTTTTGCTTCAAAATATTTCCTGGCAGATTGTTTACATGTTATTCAATTTTGCCAAGGTTGTTGTAGTTGATCCGTGTATGCTATGAGGTTGTTATTGCCATGTATAGCTTCTATGCCATGTATTCTTGATGGGTGTATGCTTAGTTTATCCTGAAATGCTCTATAGTGAGTGCATCGAGCTCACAAAGGTGCCTTCGTAATTCTGTCAATGCCATGCTCTGTTTGCTGAATCTGTTAACGAAACTTGCTATGTTTACATGGGTGCCATCATATCTTCTGGTCCTTTTTGGCTCATGGTTAGTAAGGGACTTCTGATCTATGCTTTGAGTAGAATCATGCCATGTCTTGTTTTGCTATTATAAGTTCCTATAGCATGTTGATAACTTTCTCTGAACATTGCTTCGTGATGCTGTTTATGCCATGTCCAACCTGATATTTTTTGCACTTTCACCATGCTTGTTTGAACCTGCTATGATGTGATTTAGCCGTAGCTCAGTGTTCCTCTTTTGTTAAGCATCTCCTGTAGATCACTGCCATATGCTTTGTTATTATGTTGGGGTGTTGTAGCATAGTTTCTTGTTGCATGCTAAGTAGCATCGTGCTGTTAATCACAGCTTTGTGCCATTCTTGTCTTCCTTGCCATTTGCAAATCGTGCATCCGTTTCCGGTGATCCTTATATCGATTTCAACCGAAATCATCTCATCTTTCTAGCGGCATACTTGGTTTGCCAAGTTGATGCCTTGTTCATCCTTTTTCCTCCCGGAGCACGCATATGCATTGCATATCACATCTCACATATCATGACATGTATTGCATCATGTTGCTTGTGCATTGCACCGTGATTTATTGTGGTTCCTTTGCTTTTGTTCTTGCTTTGGGTAGAGCCGGGAGACGAGTACGTGCACGAGGAACCCGTTGAGTACGCTAACGAGGATCAAGCCTTCGACAACTCTGAGAACCTTGCAGGCAAGATGACCATACCTTCGATATCACTTCTATCTTTGCTTTGCTAGTACTCGCTCTATCGCTATGTTAGCTCTACCTGCCACTGTTTATCATGCCTCCCTATTGCCATGTCAAACCTCTAACCATCCTTTCCTAGCAAACCGTTGTTTGGCTATGTCACCGCTTTTGCTCAGCCCCTCTTATAGCGTTGCTAGTTGCAGGTGAAGATGAAGTTTGTTCCTGGTCGGAACATGGATATTTTGGGATATCACAATATCTCCTGTTTAATTAATGCACCTTATATACTTGGTAAAGGGTGGAAGGCTCGGCCTTATGCCTGGTGACTTGTTCCACTCTTGTTGCCCTAGTTTCCGTCATACCGGTGTTATGTTCCTTGATTTTGCGTTCCTTACACGGTTGGTGATTTATGGGACCCCCTTAACAGTTCGCTTTGAATAAAAGTCCTCCAGCAAGGCCCAAACTTGGTTTTACCATTTGCCACCTAAGCCTTTTTCCCTTGGGTTTTCTTAAGCCCGAGGGTCATCTTTATTTACCCCCCCGGGCCAGTGTTCCTTCGAATGCTAGTCCAACCTGAGTGATGTCCGGCGCCCCTTGGGCAAGCAGGGTCTATGCCAACCCGATGTCTGGCTCATCCGGTGTGCCCTGAGAACGAGATATGTGCAGCTCCTATCGGGATTTGTCGGCACTTCGGGCGGCTTTGCTGGTCTTGTTTTACCATTGTCGAAATGTTTTGCGAACCGGGATTCCGAGACTGATCGGGTCTTCCAGGGAGAAGGTATATCCTTCATTGACCGTGAGAGCTTGTGATGGGCTAAGTTGGGACACCCCTGTAGGGTATTTTATCTTTCGAAAGCCGTGCCCGCGGTTATGAGGCAGATGGGAATTTGTTAATGTCCGGTTGTAGATAACTTGACACTTGACCTCTTTAAAATGCATCAACCGTGTGTGTAGCCGTGATGGTCTCTTCTCGGTGGAGTCCGGGAAGTGAACACGGTTTGAGTTATGCTTGACGTAAGTAGTTTCAGGATCACTTCTTGATCGCTTCTAGCTTCTCGACCGTTGCGTTGCTTCGCTTCTCGCTCTCACTTGCGTATGTTAGCCACCATATATGCTTAGTGCTTGCCGCAGCTCCACCATGTTACCCCTTTTCCTACCTACAAGCTTAAATAGTCTTGATCTCGTGGGTGTGAGATTGCTGAGTCCCCGTGGCTCATAGATTCGACCAAAACAGATGCAGGTGCCGAGGATACCAGCGCAGATGGCGCAACCGAGATCAAGTGGGAGTTTGATGAGGCACTTGGTCATTACTATGTTTCGTTTCCAGATGATCAGTAGAGGTGCCCAGTCGGGACGATCGGGGATCTAGCATTTGGGGTTGTCTTCTTTTCATTTGATTTTGACTGTAGCCGGTCTATGAGTGTATTTGAATGATGTATGACCTTAATTATGTATGTTGTGAAGTGGCGATTGTAAGCCAACTCTCTTTATCCCATTCTTGTTCATTACATGGGATTGTGTGAAGATGACCCTTCTTGCGACAAAACCACTATGCGGTTATGCCTCTAAGTCGTGCTTAGACACGTGGGAGATATAGCCGCATCGTGGGTGTTACAAGTTGGTAATCAGAGCCATCCCCGACTTAGGAGCCCCCTGCTTGATTGTTTACTGGCGATGTTGAGTCTAGAACAAAAAATGTTTTGAGTCTTAGGATTATATATATCGGAGAGTAGGATTCTTTTTACTCCTCTGTCCCTTCGTCGCTCTGGTGAGGTCTCGTGACGTAGATGTTTTGACTTTCCTCTCCTCAAATTTCACTAAAAAAAATTTAGGATCACGTGGGTATCTTGGAATCGTTCTGATGGTTTTGTGACGAGAACATTGTTCTTGGTGCCTCCTGTCTATTATGTGGCTTTGACCCAGGGAGTTGAGCTCCGAGGTGTTGTCGACACAATTTTATCGTTCCAGTTCTGGAATACCTGAGTTTTGCCGACATCAAAAATCTCTTTTATGCAGTTGTTGGTGAGATAACCTCGACGCCACCCAGTACTGGGGCGGGAGTTCGGGAGTATTGCCATAACTCGTATAACGGATGCTTTTCGAAGGTTGAGGTACACGATTTCCGAAGGTTTCTTGGTTATGTGTTGACGGATGGATACAGCTGGATGTAGGGATTGTTAGTTTGGGTGAGATATTTTGCTTCCCCTGTATCCCCAACACCTGATTGCATAACCAGAAAGTTTCGGGAGTTTATAGGTGGGATTCAAGTAGCTCTAGCATTTCTTCTCGCAGATATTTGGTTTGTGATTGGGTAATCCTTACCACTTATTTGTTCCAGTTGTACCTTGTTTATTTCATTCATCAGTCTCTTATCAAGTGGCTTCTCACCTTAATGGACGTGTGATGTTTGCTTTGGAATTCATTCGTTCATCCTTGTTCGAATGTTTATTGTGAAGACTATATGTTGCAATTTCTATCCGTTGATTCAACTTGTCTATCTGTCTATCAAGATGCTAACGGATGTCACCCTCTTCAGGATGGCTCCGCCAACGCATCAGAATCCGGAACGCAATGATGGGAGTCAGGCGAACCCTCCACCTCCACCTCCGCCTCCGGAGGCATGGCAAGCTTTGATGGCAGCCACAAACGCCAATGCCCAGATGATGATCCAGCTCATGCAAGAGCGCAACCAAGGTCAAGGCAACCAAGGGAATCAAGGTCAAGGGCAGTTCAATCATCAGCCTCAATTTCCTACCCTCAACCAATTCCTTACAAATTAGCCGAAGTCTTTCAGCTACTGTGTCGAGGCCACAGACGCCGATGATTGGCTCATGGATATCAACAAGCATTTTGAATGCAGCAATGTCAGGCCTGAGGACTATGTCAAGTTCGCTTCTTTTCAGCTCAAGGATCAGGCAGCTGATTGGTTCCAGCAATACAAGGATTCCAGAGGAGGTCGAGTGATTACTTGGACTGACTTCTGTCGAGACTTTAAAGCTCACCATATTCCTACCAGTGTTGTTGAGAGCAAGCGTGAGGAGTTCCGCAATCTCAAGCAAGGCAACATGTCAGTGTACGAATACAACAAGCAGTTTCAGAAACTTGCTCGCTTTGCTAAGCAAGATGTTCCTGATGAAAAGAGTATGATCTATCAATTCAGAGGTGGCCTTAGAGAGGATCTGCAGTTAGCTCTCGTTCTTGTTGAGCCTACTCAGTTTGATCAATTCTACAATATGGCACTCAAGCAAGAAGGTGTTCAGCTCAAGTGTGAGGCTTCTAAGAAGAGAATCAGGGATGCAGTGCAGTCTTCTTCTTCCTCACAAGTGGCAGCTAAGCAGCAGAAGTTCTACCTTCCTCCTCCTCCGTTTCGTCAGCCTTACCAGCAGAAGAACTCAGGTGGTCGTGCATCTTCCCACCCACCCAACCCAGGCTACCAAAACAAGTCTCAGTCTCAAGCTCCAAGGTCAAATGCTCCTTATCATCGTCCGCTCTCAGAAGTGACTTGCAACAAGTGCCAGCAGAAAGGTCACTACGTGAACAAATGCTTCAATCAAAGGCGCCTTCCTCCTCCTCCTCCCGTGAGATCTTCAAGCAATGCAGTGGTCAAGCATAATCCAAAGCATGCAAAGGTGAACATGATGAATGAAGCTCAGGCAGAGGATTATTCAGATGTGATCATGGGTAATCTCTCAGTTAATGATATTCCTGCAAAAGTTTTATTTGATACTGGTGCATCGCATAGTTTCATCTCAAGACCTTTTTCATCTAAGCATGAGATGGTTTTTCAAGATTTGCCTAGACCGTTATCAGTTGTCTCTCCGGGTAAATTCATGAACGCAAGCTCCATGGTTCGGGATGTCTCTATCAAGATGGGCGACTATAAATTTCTGTCTTCTCCAATTGTTCTTGGCGACTCTGATATTGATCTAATTCTCGGGATGGACTGGCTTTCTAAGCACAAGGCTCAGGTTGATTGTGCTGCCAGGCAGATTCAATTGACACACCCTTCTGAGGATGTTATCATCTATGCCGCTCATGATGAAACCATTCGGTTGTTTTCTCTCAATGAGAAGGGCGAGTTGGATGCTATTTCTCAAATTCTAGTCGTTTGTGAGTACCAAGATGTCTTTCCACAAGAGCTTCCGGGTATGCCTCTTCATCGGCCAGTCGAGTTTGTTATTGATCTTGAGCCTGGTACTGAACCTGTTTGCAAGCGTCCATACAAGCTTGGACCCAAGGAGCTGAAGGAATTGAAGAAACAGCTCGATGAACAAGAGCGTCTGGGTTTGATCAGACCGAGTTCATCTCCATGGGGTTGTGGAGTTCTTTTTGTCCAGAAGAAGGATGGCATGGACCGACTTTGCGTCGATTACCGTCCATTGAACAAGAAGACAATCAAGAACAAGTATCCACTTCCCAACATCAATGAGCTTTTCGAGCAACTCAAAGGAGCTAAAGTATTCTCCAAGCTTGACCTTCGTATGGGTTATCATCAGATTCGCATTCGTGAACAAGATATTCCCAAGACAACATTCAGAACAAGCTATGGTTCTTATGAATATACTGTCATGTCTTTCGGCCTTGTCAATGCTCCTCCAACATTCTCTTGAATGATGAACTTTATCTTCAACCCCTACACCAATGAATTTGTTCTGGTGTATCTCGATGATATCTTGGTCTTCTCCAAGAATAAGCGGGATCATGCCAAACATTTGCGATTGGTGCTCGACAAGCTCAGAGAGCATCAATTCTATGTGAAGTTTTCCAAATGTGAGTTCTGGCTTGATGAAGTTCTTTATCTTGGTCACATCATCTCCACCAAGGGCATTGCTGTTAATCCCGCGAAGGTGTCTGCAGCTGTGAATTGGGAACCTCCTCAGAATGTCAAGCAGCTCCGCAGTTTTCTTGGTCTTGCAAGCTATTGCCGAAGATTTGTTGAGAACTTCTCTAAGATTGCAAAGCCTCTTTCCAACCTCCTCCAGAAGCATGTCAAGTATGTCTAGACGCCTGAGTGTGACGTTGCTTTCAACACCCTCAAAGAGAAGCTAGTCACAGCTCCTGTCTTGACTCCTCCTGATGAATCCAAGCCATTCGAAGTATTCTGTGATGCTTCCCTTCAAGGTCTCGGTGCTGTGTTAATGCAAGAGAAAAAAGTTGTGGCCTATACCTCTCGTCAGTTAAAGCCCAATGAAAAGAACTACCCCACTCATGATCTTGAGTTGGCGGCAGTTGTCCATGCATTGATAACATGGAGACATCTCTTATTGGGAAGGCAAGTGGACATTTTCACCGATCACAAGATCCTCAAGTATATCTTCACTCAACCCAACCTCAACCTCAGACAAACTCGATGGGTCGAAATGATTCAAGAGTACAATCCGAGTATTGAATATACTCCTGGCAAGGCGAATGTGATTGCATATGCTCTGAGCAGAAAGGCCTATTGCAACAGTCTAATTCTCAAGCCATTTCAACCGGATCTTTGTGAAGCTTTCCGCAAGCTGAATCTTCAAGTTGTTCCTCAAGGATTTCTTGCCAACCTCACAGTCTCTCCTACTTTGGAAGATCAAATTCGTGAGGGTGAGGCACAACTCCTGGATACCATGGTGAAGAAGGTGAAACGTGGTATTGACAAGGGCATTCCCAAATACAAGTGCTATCGCTTGGATGACAAAGATACTCTTTTCTTCGAGGATCGAATTGTGGTTCCTAAAGGCGATCTGAGAAAAGTCATCATGAACAAGGCACATAATTCCCTCCTATCCATTCATCCTGGAAGTACAAAGATGTACCATGACCTCAAGCAGTCATATTGGTGGACTCGAATGAAGCGAGAGATTGCTCAATTCGTGAATGAATGTGATGTCTGCAGAAGGGTGAAAGCAGAACACCAAAGACCAGCTGGTCTCCTCCAACCTCTTGCTATTCCGAAATGGAAGTTTGACCATATCGAGATGGACTTCGTGACTGGTTTCCCTAAGTCCAAGCGTGGAAATGATGCTATCTTCATTGTCATTGACAAGCTTAGTAAAGTGGCTCATTTTCTTCCTATCAAAGAATCGATCACAACAACTCAGCTGGCAGAGCTATACACCTCCAGGATTGTCTCCTTGCACGGCATTCCACAATTGATATCTTCAGATCGTGGAAGCATCTTCACTTCTAAGTTCTGGGACTCCTTTTAGAAGGCCATGGGCTCCAACATTCGTTTTAGCACAGCTTTCCATCCTCAAACAAGTGGCCAAGTTGAGCGAGTTAATCAAATCCTTGAAGATATGCTCAGGGCTTGTGTCATCTCTTTCGGTATGAAGTGGGAAGATTGTCTTCCATATGCCGAGTTCTTCTACAACAACAGCTTCCAAGCGAGTTCGGGCAAGGCCCCACTCAAAATTCTCTATGACAGAAACTGTCGTACTCCTCTCAATTGGTCCGAGACAGGTGAACGCCAACTTCTTGGCAACGACTTGATCACAGAAGCCGAAGAAATGTGCAAAGTCATTTGTGAGAATCTCAAAGCCGCGCAATCGCGCCAAAAGAGTTACTATGATAGCAAGCACCGTGACTTGGCTTTTGAAATCGGAGACCATGTCTACCTCCGCATCTCTCCAATGAAAGGCACTCGTCGCTTCAGTATCAAAGGGAAGCTTGCCCCTAGATACGTGGGTCCTTTCAAGATCATTGGCAAAAGAGGCGACCTCGCCTATCAACTTGAGCTTCCGTCCAACTTTGCAAATGTGCATGATGTGTTTCACGTGTCACAGCTTCGCAAGTGCTTCAAGACTCCTGAGCGCACTATCAACTTCAAAGAGATCGACCTCCAAGAAGATCTCTCTTATCATGAGCACCCCGTTGCTATTCTTGAAGAAACCGAGCGCAAGACTCGCAACAAGTCAATCAAATTCCTGAAAGTGAAGTGGTCACACCATTCCGGCCGAGAAGCCACCTGGGAGCGCGAGGATCACCACCGTTCCGAATATCCGGAGTTCTTTCAGTCCTAGATCTCGAGACGAGATCCTCTTGTAGTGGTGGAGTGTTTTAACACCCTGGATGTAACTTTCCATCTTTGTAACTCCAGCTCTTGCCATTTTCGGCTATGTGATATGATATTCCCTCCGTGGTTGTGTTTTGTCTTTTGTTTTGCATTTTATTCATGTCATGCATCTCATATCATGTCATCATGTGTGTCTCATTTGCATACGTGTTCTTCTCATGCATCCGAGCATTTTCCCCGTTGTCCGTTTCGCAATCCGACACTCCCACATGCATCGGCACACCCCTCTTGTCTCTTTTTGTGTGCGGGTGTTGAACGTTCTCGGAATGGACCGAGCCTTGCCAAGTGGCCCTGGTATAGCACCGGTAGACCGCCTGTCAAGTTTCGTGCCATTTGGAGCTCGTTTGGTACTGCAACGGTTATCCGCATAACCGCAAAGGCCTCTTTTGAGTTGCAGCCCAACACCCCTCCAAAACAGCCCAATAACCCATCTAAGTCACTTCCATGCTCTCCGTCGTCGGGTCACGATTGTGTGGGCGAAAACTACACCTCATTTGGA